>NW_007154900.1:0-582 GCF_000164805.1 Carlito syrichta | reverse complement strand
CCTTGCCTTTCCTCCTGTCCTCCTGCCCAATTCCCCCCACCTCAGCCCTTTCCAGGTCTCCTGGGGTCCCTGTGAACCATGGGATGGGATGGCAGGAGGTAATGACTCTGCAGCCTGCCTCTCTGATGTTGGGGGTACCTGGCCTCTGCTGGCACCTAGCATCAGCCTTTGTCCAAGTGCAGGACACCCCCCACAGGTGGAGCTGCTGGGCATGGCTAGTGTTGGGACTGCTCTGTGCCCTCCTCATCTGTCACCTGCACCAGGTTGAAGGAAACACTTGTGCTGATGACTTCATCTGTTGCCGCTTCCCAGGACAAACTGAAAGCAGTTGGCTGTTGATTTTGGGTCAGGGTCTGAAGCTGAGGCTTCCATGACTGGCCTGTTCTCTGTATCTGTGGGCCTCAGGGACGTGCCAGTGCTGGGAGGGCCTCATAAGATACAACAGCCAGCACTGGAGGGCTGGAGGTCAGGCCAGGAGACCTATGACTTTGAAATTCCTACAGGGGCTGTTCTGAACTGTGGGTCCCAGTGGGACGCAAGCCCCAGTGATGCTTTGGGTGACAGGTATGGGTCTTTCTGGCT
>NW_007154899.1:0-508 GCF_000164805.1 Carlito syrichta | reverse complement strand
GTGGGACGCAAGCCCCAGTGATGCTTTGGGTGACAGGTATGGGTCTTTCTGGCTGGCAGGCTCCTGCTGGACAGTAGCCACATGGAGATGATTAGAGGAGACAGGCTGAATTGGGTCTGACCGGAGAGCCAGGGAATGGTGTGGCCAGAATGTGTACCTAAACCATGGAATCCAGGTCACATGTGGACAAAATGGCAAGTGAGGGTGCAACCAGCCAAACTAGACAAGTAGGTCTGCCTAGTTGGACCACCCACACCTGCCCCATCCCAAACCCACGTCACTTGCAAGACTTGGGTATTGTCTGGTCCTGGCAGGGTGGCCTGGGGGTGATGGTCAGGTGGTGTGTCCCTGGTCTCAGGGCTTAGTGACCCTTCAAGAGTTGAACAGCCACTAGGCAGAGGAGTGGGTCTAAGGGAACCACCTAGATACATCTGCCCTTGGGGCTGTGCCCCCAGTCCGGACCCTCAGCACCTAGAGGAACAAGCCAGGCTCCCCATCCACTCTATGG
>NW_007154898.1:0-360 GCF_000164805.1 Carlito syrichta | reverse complement strand
GAGAGCCCTGCACCCAAGAGCCTATCCTGCACCTGATGGGAGAGCCCAGCACTCAAGAAAGCCTGTCCTGCACCTGATCTAGAGAGGCCTGCAACCAAGAGAGACTGTCCCATTCCTGAAAATAAAGCCCAGCACCCAAGGGTCATTTTACCACACGTGATGGGAGAGCCCTGTACTTGGAAGACTCCATCTCGTACTTGACAAGAGTCCCTGCCCACAAAAGAGATTGTCCTGTCCCTGAAGGGTGAGCCCTGTACCCAAGAGAGCCTGGCCTGCACCTGATGGGAGAGCCCTGCACCTGAAAAAGCCTGACGTGTGCCTGACAAGAAAGTCCAGCACCCATGAAAGACTGTTTTGCCC
>NW_007154897.1:0-9208 GCF_000164805.1 Carlito syrichta | reverse complement strand
CATGCTTACTAGTTTGTTATTTATTTCCATCACAGAATTCTTTACTGCTGTTATTTCTGACATCAACTCTTTCCTCTTTTCCTCATGTCTCTCCTCAAATTTTTAATTCTCTCTATTAATGTCTTGATGCCTGGTTTTGTTGCATGTGACCAGTCATTCTGGGGGCTCTTCATTGTTTGTGTTCCAGAATCTGTTTTCTCAGTGTCTGATCTCCCAGGGGTCTGTGTGAGACCTATATTCTTCTTTTGGTTTTTCTACACTTGTGCGTTTTTCCCCCCTCCCTATTTTTTCCTTCCCTCCACATCATTGTCTTCTTTAATTCTGTTATTCAGGGGTAGAGGCATTAGTTTTACTTCTGTTTGTTCAATCACCTATTCTTTATATATGCCCTCTTACTTTCTTCAATTCTGGAGTTGCACTGTAGGTTGGGGGTGGTCCTTTTTGCAGTTTTGAGATTTACTTAAGGGGGGGAGCTGTGATTCAAAATCTATCTGCAGGTCCTGGTGTTCGCCAACAGGTGTATTGATAATCTGAAACCCACTTCCCACTGCCTTGGAATCTGTCCTTGCAGTGGGGCTGTAGGTTTACTCCCTGAAATAAAATGTGGCTAGCAGAGGGAAGAGAATGGAGCAGACAGTGGGGGAAAGTGGGCAGTGGAGAGATAGAAGAGTAAGGGGGGAAACAAATGAGTGTACCAACAAATGGAGAGAGAGACCTATACTGAAACAGATAAATATAATAGACCACAGCTACAGACTAACCAACTCCCATACAAAAAAAAAATAAAACATACAGTGATGCTAACATACAAGCTAACCAACCACCTTATTGGTGTGCTGGTCCTCTATACAAAGATATGGTTTACAGAAAGGAGAAAAGAGAAGAAAAGGAAGAGGGAAAAAAGGAACAAAACAGTAGGAATAGAATTAAGTCATTAAACTAACAGAACCAATCAAGCACACTTTGAGGCTTTTTGTTTAAATCCAATGTCCTTTCAACTCTGATTTCTAGCTTTCTTTTCAAACTTGTAAATTAGTTTGCAGTTAGGGTCAGTTGCCCCTGGCCTGCTGTGAAGGACAGTTCAGATCACCCTCCCGTTCACCACTCTGGCCTATGTCTGTTTTTCAAGCTTGTTTCTCCCGTTTCAGTTTTGTTACATTGAATCGCCAGCAGGTGGTGCTATCTCAGCTGCTAGCCCCAGAGAGGGTGGGGCCGGATGGGAACCAGGCAGAGGCTGGAGATGGAAGCCTGCCTCAGGGCACATGGGAGGAGACCCACGGCAGGCAGGATGTCACGGTTGCAGGAGAGGTGGCAGCGATCCCAGCAGATCTTGCCTGCAGGGGCTTCAAGGACTAAGTCGTGGATCACCTCAGGCACAGGTGGCGTAATGTGCTATGGCTGCCACGGAGGCCATGGCGGCGCCAGCGGCTGCTGTATCTGCTCTGCAGTGGCTGTCCAGTCCACTGTAATGCCTCAGTGGTGGCAGCACCCGAGCTCCATGTGAAGGGCAGGCTGCGATGTTGGGGTCCGCAGCCCCTGGAGAGAGAGCCAGAGACCCTCTGTGTTCTCCTTTGCAGAGGGTTTCATAGACCAGGTTGCCCCGTCGCCATCTTGCTGGAAGTCCCTGGCATTATCTCTAGTTTGTTCTCTCTAAAGAAGTCAGGAAGAAAAGTAAATTAGGGCCCAATGTTCCAATCATCCATGAGGATGACTAAATAATAAATATTGTACGAAACAAAGAACTTTCTTGTGGCATGCAGTTTGCAGTATAGGTTGGAGATGGAGACGTCCATTGCACTTAAATCAGCAGTAGCAGTTCTGCAGGTGGGGACCGGTGGGAGCAGAGGATGTGAGATGTCTTCCTCTTTGAGAATCAAAGCTGGAGGCAAGTCTGCATGAGAAAAGCCAAAGAAGCACTTCCGCAGAATGACCAGGGAGGAATGGGAGGCTCCCAGGGCAGCCTCAGACTATACTGGCCCCAGAAGACAGAACTGGATCTAGACCACGGCATCCACCGAGGGGAGGGATTCAGTCCCATGGCTTGGAGACCAGGAAGTAACACACCACGTCTGTCCTGACTGCAGATCCCTCTGTCAGAAACATCAGACTTCACAAAGATCTTCTAGTTCCCAGACGGGTGCCCCAGGACAGAAGGGGTCATGAATAAACCCATCCTTTGTATGCATGTCATGTCAAGTCATGAGCCCTCATCTGTCCACTCATGGGGACTGTGGAAGACCTTCTGAGAGGAGGAAGAAGGGTAGTGAGGAAATGAGTGGTATTTTAAATTCAACTGAGCACAGAGCCTTGGGGAGAGATGAAGTTCAAGTGAATATGTGTTGTTTGGAAGACAGCCTCACCACATCCTAGCTCTGTGGCCCTGGGCCCTGAACTTAACCTCTTGAATATAACTATCCCCATCTGAGAAACAGGTATAATACTTTGAAAAACTTTGCAGGATCCTTGTGAGGGTCCCCGCAGATAATAGACGTGGGCTTGCTGTTGAAATGTTAGTGTTCACATACCCATTTTATCACTTGCAATGACTTTGTTAAAGAGTGTTTTCCCAGCCCTTAGCTAGTATCTTCCAATGTGATTACAATATACACACATACAATTTTCATTTAAACTCTTGACACGGACACCATACTCTCAGTACATAGCAGCTGTATGAATGTCCTTGAGAGGTCAGTGGGCAGGTTCCATGGGTCTGTGCGCATGGGGCCAGGCACACAGTGGAGATGAAAGACAGTGCTTCTCCTTGGTGCCTACATTCTAGGGGTGCAGACACCAACAGTGGGAAAGCTTAGCAAAAGAAGAGGCCTGGGAGACAGTGTCATGATGATGCTAAGTGACTCATAGAGAATTCCCATCAGAATTGATTGCATGTGATGTACAAATCCTCATGGCCCCTGACTGTTCCATCTGGGAGGAAGAGGCCCATGATGGGAGATTAACCACACTGAAGGCATATTTCTCACCCTCTCTAGGTCATGCGGTGTGGTTGATACCAATGTTGTTATTTTTTTTGCAAAGAAAGAAAAGTTTATTTTAAAGTAAATTAGAAAGAGAAAGAGAAGGGAGAGAGAAGTTTCACCTCCCCAAGGTGGGGTAGGGGGCCAAAGCCAGGAAGCATGGCAACAACCATAGATCAAAGAGCACATGGCACACCAGAGTCTAGCAAGGCAATGGTCAATATTATTTTTTGATCCTACTCTGCATTTTGACAAAATCAGTTTTATTAGGAATTGAGACACATCTAAGGTAAGTCTACTTACCAAGAGGCAGAATCAAAGCAGCCCACTTCTAAATCTTGTATGGCTTTATCTGCTGTCTCCACTGCAGGCAAGAATCAGTCTGGGCAGTTCCTTTATGAACCAATGACTGCAACTTGACATTGAACAAAACTTCCACAGCAATCTGGGACCTGATCCTCAAATGAACCTTGCTGTGTATATACAGTAGTAAGTACGATCACAAAGTAGTGTGGCTAATCTAGTAGCAAGTACCCCCGAGAAGGAAGGGGACACACCATGTTAATAGGATTTACCACACATAATGGACAAAATCCTCACAAACAGCTGGCTCTGGCCGCAAAAGCCGCTCGAGTTGCCCCCAATCGCTGGGCCCACCAACACCCACTCTCCTCTTCCCCACCCCTCCACAGACACACAATTATCTATCCATTCTTTGTTAATTAATAAAGAAGAACCCCTTTTAAAATCACAAATACATCACCACAAAGGAAGGTTTAATTTCATCTGGTTGGGCAGGTACCCATTAGATGATGCTCAGTCAGGGCATGTGGTTTCTAATGAAGAGGGAAGAGGGGCAAGATGGGGAAGAGGAGGGGAAGGAAGAGGAGGAAGGTGAGCAGCCCACACAGAGACCAGGCATGTTCCTTCATTTGTGACAATCGCCTCCCTTCTCCTCTACCAAGACTGCCTGCAACAGACAGGCTCCAGCCCTGCTTTGAGAGCGTCAGATGAATTCCCTGGGGCCATGGCTATGTGTTTCAGTCATGGCCACAGGAAATGAACTCAACATTATATTGTAGGCAGCAGTCTCCCTCTGACAGGGCAGGGTA
The DNA here is from genome assembly GCF_000164805.1 of Carlito syrichta. Lineage (NCBI taxonomy): Eukaryota > Metazoa > Chordata > Mammalia > Primates > Tarsiidae > Carlito > Carlito syrichta. The sequence continues at coordinate 5,121 of NW_007154897.1, read as the reverse complement.
CCAGGTGACAGGCCAGGCCCGTGCCATCTCTAGGTTTTCTGGTTTGCATTTAGCAGCCTTGAGTTTCCCAAGTCCCAGCTTCATAAGCATCTGAAGGTGATACTAGGCCTTGCTCCCATGATCCTGTGTGTCTGAGCTGGCCAAGAGCACAGGACCCTCTGCTTCCAAGCTCACAAGCCCTTGTCCTAGGAAGGCTTCACAAGAAGGGGCAGACGTGTCCCTGAGGTGACAGCAGAATTGTATTGTGGCCACGGGGGAGATTGAAACTGGTTCCATCCCTAAACTCACCCATACCCAGACCTGCCCTGTATAATGCCCCACAGTCTGCTGAAGTCTCCACCTCTTGCCAGCCCCTTGGCTCCCTCCTGTCCACTTTGTGTATCCTGGTCCCCAGATCCCCACTGCTCCCTGGTAGCCATGCTCGTACATTTGGCCTAATTATTATTTTGTGCAGCTTTTCACAGCAGGAGGAGAGAAGATTAGGAGAAGAGAAAAGAAAGCTGAAACCTCTATAACGAAATTTTAAAATCACAGAATTCCTGCTGTTAATATTTTCCCAGCCTCCAAAAGCATCAAATGTTGTTTTATACCACAACTAATCTCAAATGTGTATAGATCTCATTATATTTGGACATGTTAACTGGGAGCTGAGTCCTAAGATAACAACAATGGCAGTCAAATGCGGTGGCCTCATCACCAGACCCTACATAGTTAATTGGTCACTTTGTCCAGCTGAGCAATGAGGGTTTCAGTCCATTCCAGTCATTAAAAGCTGCCAAAGTCTATACCACTTTGAATCAGTTGATATCCTCCTATTCCATGTTGCTTTTAAGCACCTGCCTGCCCAGCATCCTTGCCTCTGACTGAAAGCATCTGGTTCTTTGAAGAGGGCTTTGGATAATTTAATCAACTTTCCTCCATCCTCTCCATAAGGAAGAAGTACTCAGCTCACTTTGGGGGAAGAACCGTGGAGCAGTGCACACTCTTTCCCGTCCCTAATAAGCCTCCCAAATGCATCAACACATCAGGGTGCTTATCTCAATTAATGCATTAATAACTCCACCAAATTGCTGGGAAAATCTGACATGGACTCGTGTGAGCCGGATCCCAGTGAAGAAAGAAGCTGACAGAGTAGAGCCACCCAGTGTAAGATCAGAACCATATTTTGAAGAGCAGACCCTCTGTTTCATTTTATTTGGGTCATTTGCATTTCTCGTTGATTACAGACATGCGCACACACACACACACACGGGCACATGCACACAAGCATTTTTGCACAAATGGCTTGAAAAATTGTGGGAACAGAGGGAGGGGAAAAACAGCAGGGAAAGGAGAGAAAGACAAGGTCAGGCTCCACACACAGGCCAGCCATTGTCCCCACAGGTCACGGGATGGGGTGCCTGAGTGAAGCAGCTGCTGAAGGTGACACACCTGTCATGGCAGAGATGGAGGTCCATGTGGCTTTCCCTTTTGACACTCTGGCCAGAGGGGCTGTGGTGCCTCTGTCCATGGCCATCAGTCCACTCAAAACCATGCCTGTGGTATTTCTCATTTTCTAAGTATCTAAGAACATGCTTTTTTGTGCTTTGTAAGACTTTGTGTCTTGGGGCCCCATGCTCCAGCTTCCCCCTTAGGGAGCTCTTGGACTGGTGGCTGCTGGATAAGAAGGGGACATTTTCATTTCTAAGCTGCAGTCCCATGCCCTTGCAGCTGATGGGACTGTCTTTCTGCATCATAGACACAAATAGACCCAGAAATCGCAGACTTTGTAGCAAAGTGAAACAAGTCTTTAGGCCCAAAGTAGGCCCAGAAGCCCCAGGGACTGGTTTTTGAGGGTGGCAGCCTCCAAAAGAAGTGACCCCAGCCTGTAGCAAAGGAAAATGGCCCCTACGGTCCTCATAGTCTTGCAAGAGCTCAGCTCTTCCTCATGCTTGTCTGACAGCAGCCTCTTCGGAGACCCGTCTCCTTGCTGCCATTTACTGTCCCCTGGAGATAAGTTGATGTCACATCTGGTTCAAAGTGTTAGCTTGAAGCCAGTGGTGAGGAGGCTAATTATTCACTTTTCACTGCCCCATCTGCTTTGCTTGCTGGGATGTGGATGCTAGGCAGAGCTCTCTTGGCAAAGCCAAGTCATGCAAAGGCTGTGGCCTGGCCCAGGGTAGCCACAGTACCCTCGAAGAAGCCACCCGGATAGTCAGTTTCAATGTGATGACTCCTGACACCCAGGTGCCCCCACATGCAGGTCTGAGATGTCATGTGTCTGGACAAGGGAAACAGCATGGGGGGAAGGGGGTCTCCCAGAAGGTGGGACAGAGGACGAGTGGAAACTAACCAGGCATGGAAGCGGAAGAGGACAAGTTTTCCCAGAGGGAGGAAGAGAAAGCAAGAGATGCAGGGAGTAAACCAATCAATCAGTGGCAGGACAGCCTGTGCCCAGTGGGCCTCAGGGCCAGGAGCTCAGGCCAGGGGTCTTGGACATGCCTGGTACCAAATACATGCCAAGCTTCACTACCAAGGTAAGGCTGCACCTCGGTCTACAGAATTGAATGGTTCACTCTCCCCTTCAGAGCTACCACACCTGAGAGCATCTTATGAATATGATGATGCTGACCGTGAATACAGTGAGAACAACTAGCATGTGTTACATGCTGTGATAGGCCCTGTCCTAAGCACTGTACATCCATCATATTTGTAATCCTCTCAGCAAGCAGCACTGTTAGCGTTGTTGTTATTACTATCATTGTTAGGATTGACATAGACTCCGAGACATTAAGTCGCTGGGATCTGGCCCCACCAGCCTGACTTGAGACCCTGAATGCTCAATTTCCACTGAAAGGGTTCTTCTCCTCCATCAAATCTGTCTTCTAAAAAGTTCTGATTTTCATGTTTTGAAAATTTTTATTATAAAGATGTGGGGTACAATTCAGGGTTAGGTGTAGAAACATTGATCATGCAGGTACCCCTGTTAATGTGTTATACCCCTCTCTCCCCCTAGGAGTTTCCCTCAACTGCCAATCTCAACCTCCCACCAACAGTTTCTCATTGTGTATATGTACCACATGTTTTTATACAGTCTGGCTTCAATGGGCGACATGGTTGGTTCCATGATTTTACTATTGTGAATAGAGTTGCAACAAACATATGTGTGCAGATATCTTTTTCACAGAATAATTTGCGTTCCTCCAGGTATATTCCCAATCTGGAAATTGCTGGATCATATGGAAAGTCACTGGAAGGTCAATTTCTAGTTCTTTCAGAAATCACCACACTGTCTTCCAAAGAGGTTGTACTAGTTTGCGTTCCGAGCAGCAGTGTAGAAGTGTTCTTTTTTCTTCATATCCTCACCAGCATCTGTTGTTGTTTGTTTTATTAATGATGGCCATTTTTACTGGGGTTAGGTGGTATCTCAGTGTGGTTTTGATTTGCATTTCTCTGATGATGAGTGAGGTTGAGCACTTTTTCATGTGTCTGTTGGTGATTTTCATTTCTTAACCCACTAAAATGCCAATGTCAGTGCTCACCCATGCTAACTGTCACTCCAGGCACTACCCTAAAGGCCAGCTGTGCGTTGAGGGCCATTTCCCACAAACTTTCTGCTAGGCCACAACATGGCAACCTCATGTCCTAGTTTTATATCCTAGCTGCTGGTGAGTAAGGGGCTCTCATGAAATCACCCGAGCTGTCTGTCCCACTCCCCTGGGCCTCAGAGGGGCAAGGTCAATGTCAGGCTCTTCTACATAAGTAATTCTCCTCTTTGAGGCCCTGCCTGCCTTTCTTGGGACAATCTAGGGAGATAAGAGGGTGGGGAGTGCCTCTAGGACCCCTGTTCCCTGCTTGGAGGCTGAGATGACAGCAGGGTCCCAACAGAGTCAAGATGAGGTCCTATGACCCTGTGGCTAGTCACAGAGCCCCAGGGACAGAGCACCCTTGTTTAGAAGGAGGGCAACTGTGCCATGGGCTTTTCAGAAAATTAAAATGGAAAATTGCAGGGAAAAAAACAGGGATATCTCACTCTCCTTGGAAAAAGTGAAGGCAGGAATGGAGTCAGTGTCGACCGCCATCTATATTGGCATGTTCTGCTGCCAAGACTCTAGCACACAGGGATATTCTGGGTCCAGATGGTCCCAGGGAAGGGAGTTGGCAGATGCAGGGGCCCAGGGGTTTGAGCAGCTTACATGGATCTTATGACCCTGCTGCTTTGGAGAGCACTCCCACCAGGGCCAGGATTGGAAGTACAGATGAACCATGCCCTCTGGGTGAGTAGGCAACTATAGGATGGTGCCTGGGCTGCTCTTTGGGTCTGCCACCACCTCTGTAACTGCAGAAGGTAGTGTGATTTTTCAGGACCCTCTCAGCTGGGATCACAACCTTCCCAGCACCCCACACCTATCACCATGGTCCAGAGGAGTCCATGGACACCCAGAAGGTCCTGCTCTAGCCACCTGCTGGTGAGTGGGTTCTGGATGCTCATGGCACAGGTCACAAACATCCTCCCAGGAGCTTGAGAGAAAGCAACGACCTCACAGAGACATCGGGAGGCCCAGGCTGAAAACTTGAGTCAGCTGACACATTCTCCTGGTCCCATCAGATTTGTGCCGAGTGCCCTCTCTGCAAGAACATGCATGGCACAGGCTCACAGATGAGGATGCTGCTTGTGACAACAATAATGGTGATGGGGATAGCCACAGCAATAGCCCCTTGAGCTATGTGCCTGTGCCAGAGACCTCGTACCCCCACCACAACCCCATGATGCTAGGCTTGTCTTTCCCTGTTTTAAGATGTGCTGGCAGAGACGCACAGAAGACATCACCTCCAAGGTCACCCAGGGAGCAAGTGTTGGGCCAGATGGAAGCCGCCTAGGCTGGGAACATGGTGGGCCACCACCTGTGATGTAGAGAACAAGGGGTGAGGTTCTGCCCATGGGCACCCAGATTGAGTGGTCTGAAGCTTGGCAGGGAAGCCTGGGCAGGGAAGTAGATGAGGCCTTGAGCCCTGAATTTCCACCTCATCCAGCCAACCCCCCCGCCATCTTCCAGTCTCGGTTTAAATGCTACTTCCTCGAGGAAGTCTTTCCCAGGTCAGGCCAGGTGTCCAGCCCTCAAGGCCCAGAGCACTGGCCTG
>NW_007154896.1:0-5807 GCF_000164805.1 Carlito syrichta | reverse complement strand
AAAGATGATCAGTGGTAGGCAAAAGGACACTGAAGAAGAATTTTAAAATTATAGAAAGCTATGTTAAAGAATGTAAATAAATGATTGGAAGGATTAATATATAGACATTTAAGATTATAAAACGTAGGCACAGAAGAAAGATGGGGCATATCAAAACTGGGGTATAAGAGGGAAAACCGGAAAGACTTCAAGAGGAAATTAAAATAGTTTGGAAAGCAATAAATAAGTTAAGGGCATGAGAAACAATGACCTTAAGAAATAAGAAATAAGAATTAGTAAGAACCATTACAGATGGTAGATTAGTAAGAATATAAATAAATTTTATAATTCGGTAGATGCATTATGAATAGGTAAACATCAGTAGAAGAAGTGCATTGAAAAATGGAATGTGGCAGAAAAATTAAACAATTTTGATTAGAGCACTAAGAATTATGAGCAAAGAGAAGGGAGAAAGCAGCAGAATCAAAAGTGAGAAAAGACAAATGGGAGAAAAGGAATCGAAATAACTGCTAAAGCGATACATGGGTGTCTGTACAGGAACGGGGAGAGATTGGACCTGCATTTAGGTAGAGGCAAATTATCAAACACAAGAAGTCAGAAGGCAGAATGCTGGAAGGTCAATCTTGCAAAGCATGGGCAGATACTGCGTTCATCCAAGATCTGCAGCCGGAAGAGACTTAATGGGTTGACTCTGTGAGGGTTCAGGGGTTCCTCTGATGAGCCAGCTGGAGCCTTGCTTGGACTCGGGAATGTGAGAGGACATGGGTTACTTCAACCCACTGGAGGAAATTGGTGTGTGTCCAGGGAAAAGTCTGATTTGTCCAGAGGAATAACAAATTACTCTCTGAGCTGCACAAGTTTCTCTTGACAAACTTGGAAGTATTTTTAATTAAAGTCACCACCTGAGGTCACAAACAACACTTCCTCAACTTTGAAACAAGTAATTCCACAGAGTTCTGCAGCAGTATTGGAAAAAAAGACTCAGAGTTGTATTTTCAGGGGCTAGAAAACAGAAGTGGCTATTATTTCTCCAAAGTTCTGCCATCCAGAGAGTAATTAACTGCTTTCTGCTGAGACATCTAATGTATGTTAGAGCATCCAAGTCTCCATGTATTTAATTTTAAAAGGATTATAAATGCTAGGGGTTAATACACCCAAATAGAATTTTTACACATAGTATGTGCTGAAATTAATACAAATTTGAGAATGCAACAGTTTTATCTAAGCTTTAAATGTCTGGTTTGGAATTTGATTCAGTTGTCAAAATACAATCTCCATCTTTATTATATAATAATCCAATTAACCCAGAGAGCAAAATGCAGCAGTAATTCATGTAGTGTCCAGAGCAATGAGATAAATGTTGATTCCAAATTTTTTGCAGAACAGTATTGACAGAGCCCATGAGTTTCTCTTTAGGACACGACTTAGACAGACTTTGTTCCCCTAAAAATGCTGTGGCTTCTGAGGAACACAGAAGCTCCTTTCTACTAAAATCCCCCGTGCACCCCCTTTTTAACACGCACAGGCACGTCAGACCTGGAGGTTCTCCCTCCTTTCTCGACTAATCATGGGCAAGCGTTTACTGAGAATCTAATTTCCAGTTCCAAGGTTTTTGAAAGCATCAACAATTCACATGGATAAACATCACCCATAAGTTGCCACTCTTCAGCATTTGCGCATTCATCGATGATCAGCAAGAACAACAACAAAAAATCAAGTCATGCTTGAGTAGAGCTCATGATTTACACTTGGCATGTTGGAAAATAAATGTGGGATGAGTAGATTTGGTGGTGGAGGCCAGAGGATTCCTTTTAATGGAGTGGTCAGCAATAACCACGCGGAAAGATGAGTTTTGAGCAGACTTGCAGGTGGTGAGGAAATGAACCTTGGGGAATCCAGAGGAGTGTATTCCCAGCAAAGTGAAACCGCATGTGGCCAGTGCAGGCAAAGCGGGTGATTTGGAGAGTCATAGACGGGGGTTCGCCGGCAGTGTGGGGCCAGGCCATCCCAGGCTTAGAAAGTCTTTGAAAGGCATTGGCTTTTATTCCCAGAGACTGATGCACAGGGTAGGGCTTTTGCAGTGTGCATAGCATCATGAACGCCATATGTTCATACAATTACTCTGGTTGCACAGAAGCAGGTGCTGGAATGGGCTCATTCCTGTCACAGGACTGGAGTTGCAGGAAGATTGCTGAAGCTGAGGTTTCTCCCCAGAAGCAGGACTAACAGCTAGAGTCAGATTGCCACCTGAATCGGTCTATGTGTGTCTCTGTGGGTGCCTGAGACTCCTCCTCTGGCAGCTGCATTGAGGTACCCCCACTGAGGAACAGCTGGAAAAGTAGATGAAGTGACGGCATCCTAGCCAGGGCCCCCATTTCTGCACCCAGGAGTTGGCAGCCATGATGTCAGGCGAGTTGCTGTCGCTGCAGTCTCGCAGGAACAATGGGTCCTGCGGCCAAGGTGAGTTTTGCTACCGGGACCTGTTTGGTGCCTGCCTCTGCGGAGTCCCCCTGCCTCACTCCTGGGCTAGTCCGGGAAGCATGCACCAGCAACACTGAGGATTGGGAGGAGCCTCGTCTTGTGCATCGGGAACAGCAGTGAAAGCAGCAGCATACGAGCAAGAGGGGCCCGTTCCCTCACATCTGAACCAGCAGCCTGAGTGGCGGGAGAGTTGCAGAACCCATGCTTCATCCCAAGCGGCGAGGCCAGAAGCCAGACAGCTCTGTGACTGGAACCGGCCTGTGTGTGTCTCTCTGGGATGCCCCAGCCGGCCCCCTTGCACGTGGGGTAAGTGCGTCCTTCCAGGGCCAAGGAACAGGTGGTCCCAGTTTCTGCACACCCTAAGCTAGCAGCCTAAGCTAACATGATCCTCTTGCAACAAGACCCTCTGGGTCCTGCCCAGTCTCTTCTCCAGGCGTCTGGAGCTCCTGCCTGCATGGGCGAGCAGCCTAGCGGGTCCATCCCACCTGTGCAGCGAACAGGTGCCGAGGGGCCTCCTCGACTCCAAGCCCGGCCCATCTCCAGGCGTTCAGACAACCGGTTCTCCTGGATCCGCAGCCTGAGCACCCACTGTCGTGCTAAAGGGATGCTCGGGATGGCGTGCTCTCAAACATGCCTCCAGACCGTCAGTGCCCCTGAATGCCTGGCCAAGCTGCCCTGCCCTGCAAAGATGTTCTCCTAACTGTGATTACTCGGCCCCTCACCAGGGCAACCTTTCTGACAGTCAGTGCACCCACTCACCTGGACCCGAAGCTGGCAAAGACCTGCCCTCCCCAATCCAGACCCTGGAGAAACCACACACTGGGTTCCGTGCCTGGATGTATGGTCAGGCTTTGCTCACCTGCTCCCCGTCTTCCTACAGAGACAATTGGGTGGAGGGCTTCTCCCTCTGCCCCACACCTGGGCATAACCCCAGATACTCGGCATGGTGTCACACAGTCCAGGAATCTGTACCACCCCTCCATCCTGTACAAAGACCCTGCTGGGGAAATGATTGCTCTGCCCCTTCCTAGGCAGTTCACCAGGTCAGAGCAAACTTGCTTCCCTGGAATACGAGCTTGAGTCACCACCACCCCCTCCTGGCCAATCCCCTGCAAATAACTTATTGCAGCAGTAGTTTATCCACCTCTCACCTAAATGAGATTGAGACAAAAAAATGTACAAAGTATCAATGAATTGAAAATTTGGTTCTTCAACTGTGCTGCCCATCAAAAAGGACTGGGTTATTTAAAAAAAATGGTACATATACATGATGAATATTATGCAGCCATGTTGAAAGACAAAATTATGAACTTCACAGCAACTTGGATGGACTTAGAGTCTGTAATACTGAGTGATCTATCACAGAAACAAAGAAATGAGTGCCACATTTTCTCACTCAAAAGTGAACCTTGAACAACTATTGTGATACTATAAGAAAGGGATGGACCATAGTGGGAAACTCCAGGGAAAGGGGGGCACCCCTCATCAACAAGGTTCCCGCATAATGAACATTTGTATACCTAACCCTGAACTGTGTTCCACTTCTGTAAAACAAAATGAAATTTAAAAAATTTAAACAAAAAAACTAAAAAAAAAATTAAAAAGAAAGGGATTGGTCGTAGAGGGAGGGGTGAATTCTCGTTAATAAAGGTATCTGATCTCAAACCAGGTGAAGTGAGGACCAAAGTGAAGCCCAAACTTTACCTACACAATGACCACTAGTATACCTAACCCTAAATTGTACCTAATGTTTAAAACTTAAAAAAATAATAAATTTTTAAAATATTGGTTCTTCTAAAGGATAAACAAAATTGACAGATTACTAGCTAAACTAACCAAGAAAAACAAGAAGACTCAAATAAATACAATCAGAAATGATAGAAGATAGATATGACATTACAACCAACACCACAGAAATACAAAAGATTATCAGAGACTACTGTGACCCTCTCTATGGCAACAAACTGAAAATGGATAAATTCCTGAAACATACATCTTCTAAGGTTGAACTAGGAAGAAATGAAAACACTGAATACAACACTAATGAAGAATAAAATGGAATCAATCAAAAAAGTTTTCCAATAAAATAAATCACAGTACTTGACAGATTTACAGTCAAATTTGATCAGATGTTCAAAGAAGAGCGGATACAATCTAACTGAAATTGTTCCCCAAAAAAGCCAGAAGGGACTCCCTAGTTCATTCTACACAACCATATCACCCTGATACCAAAATCAGGCAAGGACACAGCAAAGGAAGAAAACTGTAGATCAATATTACTGATGAACGTAGAAGCAAAAATCCTCAACAAAATGCTAGCAAACCAAACTCAAATTGATATTTAAAAATTAATCCATCACAACCAAGTGATGTATTTTACTCCAGAGATGCAAGGATGGCTAAAGATACTCAGAAATCATGTATGATTCACCACAGAAACAGAAGTGGGAAACTGCCTGGGGAAGGGAGGGCACACCTCAGCAACAAGGGTACCTGCACAATGAATATTTGCATACCGAACCCTGAATTATACCCCACAATTTTAAAATTTTTTAAAAAATTTTGATTAAAACCCAACAGAAACCGTATAACCCTCTCAATAGGTGAAGAAAAGGCATTTGGTAACATCCAGCATCCCTTCATGGTAAAAGTCCTCAACAAACTAGGCACTGGAGAAACATAACTCAAAATAATTAGAACCATATATGGCAAGTCCACAACCAATGTCATACTTAATGGGGAAAAATTGGAAACAAACCCTCACAAAACAGGAATAAGACAGGGATGTATGTCCATCTCACTACTCCTATTCAACGTTGTTCTGGAAGTCCTAGAAAGAGCCATGCAGCAAGAGAAAGAAAAAGTCATTCAAGCCGGGCTCGGTGGCTCAGCCTGTAATCCCGTGCCTTTGGGAGGCTGAGGTGAGTGGATTGCCTAAGCCCACGGGTGCGAGACCTGCCTGGACAGTGAGACCTCATCTCTACGATAAATCAAAAAATCAGCCAGGCATGGTAGCACATGCCTGTAATTCCGGATACTCGGAAGGCTGAGGCGGAAGGATCACCGGAGCCCAGCAGGTCAAGGCTGCGGTGGCCAGGAGCAGCCACTGCACTCCAGTCTGGGCGACAGTGTGAGACTCCATCTCAAAACAAAACAAAACAAAATAAAAAATAAAAAAAAGAAAAAGTCATTCAAAGCAGCAAGAAGTAATCAAGTTATTTCTGTCTGGTGATGATATGATTGTACTCTTAGAAAACCCTAAAGACTCCTCCAAGAAATTCTGGACCTGATTAACAACTTCAGTAAAGTCACAGGATACCAAATCA
>NW_007154895.1:0-1072 GCF_000164805.1 Carlito syrichta | reverse complement strand
TTAAAGATATCAGATGACTTATCCTGAATTAACACAATAAAGGATATCTTATTTTATGGGCTACTTGAGCTTTTATTAATGATCATAATGTATAGGACTTCTTTTTAAAGAAAGTCTTCAAAGGAATGTTATGTAATGTTTTGGGTTTTAAAATGAACTCCAACCAGATCTACTAAATCAAAGTCTGATTCGTTTTTCCTACATGCCTTTTTTCCTGGGTGATGTGGCTCTGTAAAGCCTGAGAAATTTAGACCACAGAGTAATGGCAGACAGTTAGGGGATGGTCTTCTTCCTCCAAGGGAAGGAGTTAGACACGAGCTCTCCTGCCATGGAGCAGGAACAGTGGGGGGAGAAGGCTGCACAGGGACACCAGCAGAGGGGCTTGCATCATCTCATCGAGCGTCCCACAGTGTCACCTTTCCTGGAGAAGCATCCTGGTTCTTCAGTGTCATCAGGTTATATGGAAATTAGTAAAACATAAGCCAATTGTACTATCTAAAGGGATTCTCATCATTTTCACAGAAATGAACTTGTGCTAAAAATCAGTATAGACTATATGGCCGATATCAGGTAGGACAATGGACACTTCTGCAAATGACTATGTTGCCAGAACCCTCTAAGGAGTTTTTAAACATCATATTATACCCCATAATTATATACAGTTATTATTTTTCAAGTAAAAATAAATAAAATAAAAACATATATACATAATATACGAGAAAGTTTAGTTTTATGCTAATGAACTATATCTTGTTCTTTAGTGTTTCCAGACTTCGCTTGGATGGTATCCTCATCTAACTTGGACAAGACATTCTATTAGTCCATTCAGTTGCCATAACAAAATGTAACAGACTGGATGACTTACAAATTAGAAATTTATTTTTCTCACAGTTCTAGAGATTAGAAGTCCAAGAGCTAAATGACCTCAGTGTCTAGTGAGCTCTCTTTTTCTGGTTTGAGCACCTTCTTGCTGTGTCTTTATGTAGACTTTTCTCTCTTAGCCTACAGAGGGAGGGAGGGAGAGAGAGAGAGAGAGAGAGAGAGAGAGAGAGAGAGAGAGAGATTGAGAAGG
>NW_007154894.1:0-764 GCF_000164805.1 Carlito syrichta | reverse complement strand
TGTGAGTGAAATATTAGCTAACCAGTCTCTGATTTATGTATCACACTGGCTAGGCCTTCTCTTTGATGGGTGACACAATGACTGGTCCCAATTTGTAATGACTCACACTGTGATTGCCTTTCTTCTGTTACAGGTGACCCAGTAACTGGGCCTTCCCTGGGATTGGTGCCTCAGTGACTAGGTCTCCAGTGTGATGGGTAACCCAGAGACTAGGCCTACTCAGTGATGACTGACCATTGACTGGGTTCTATCTTGTTGGGTATCCAAGTTACTGTCCCTCCTCCTATTGGGCTCCCGACTGACTGACCTACCACTGTAATGCATGCCCTCAGAGCGCATCCTTCTTCTGTGACATGTTCCCTAATGACTGGGCTCACACTGCAATGCCTTCTCCAGTGAGTGGCCCTCCTCAGTGATGGGTACATAGGCGAATGGCTCTCCACCTTATTGGAAGTTCCAGAGGTTAGACCTCCTCGTAATATGTGCCTCAGTGACAAAACTATCACTGTGTTATGTGGTCCAGTGACTTACTCTCCTCTGTGACTAGTTCCCCAGAACTGATCACCCTGGTGTTGGTTGCCCCAGTGACTGGCCTTTGACTGTGGTGGTTACATGAGGGAGTGGACTTCCTATGTGATGGGAACCCAGAGACAGAGCCTCATCTGAGATGGGTGCCTTAGCGATTGGCAGTCCTCTGTGATCATTGCCCAAGTGACACTTCCTCTTCACAATTGGTATCCAATATCTATTCCTCCTTTGCGCTT
>NW_007154893.1:0-1020 GCF_000164805.1 Carlito syrichta | reverse complement strand
TCTGTGACATGTTCCCTAGTGACTGGGCTCACACTGCAATGCCTTCTCCAGTGAGTGGCCCTCCTCAGTGATGGGTACATAGGCGAATGGCTCTCCACCTTATTGGAAGTTCCAGAGGTTAGACCTCCTCGTTAATATGTGCCTCAGTGACAAAACTATCACTGTGTTATGTGGTCCAGTGACTTACTCTCCTCTGTGACTAGTTCCCCAGAACTGAACACCCTGGTGTTGGTTGCCCCAGTGACTGGCCTTTGATTGTGATGGTTACATGAGTGAGTGGACTTCCTATGTGATGGGAACCCAGAGACAGAGCCTCATCTGAGATGGGTGCCTTAGCGATTGGCAGTCCTCTGTGATCATTGCCCAAGTGACACTTCCTCTTCACAATTGGTTATCCAATATCTATCCTTCCTTTGCGCTTGGAGACTTGATGACCCTGCTTTGGCAATAGGCGCTGTGGTGACTGACCCTCCTCTGTGAGGAGCATCTTCTGTGATAGGTGCTTCAGTGACTGGCACTTCTCTGGGATAATTGCCTCATTGACTTGCCTTCCTCTGGGAAGGCTCTCTCAGTGACTGGCTTGTCTTTGTGATCGTGCCCCAGTGGCTTTTCTTCTGCTGTGTGGGTGCCTCAGTGACTAGAACTCCTCTGAGATGGTAGCTCCAGTGACCAGTCTTCTTTTGTGATGGGTTGCTCAATTACTGCAGATTTTCTGTGACGCCGGCCTTTTATAGTGACAGGTGCCCTAGTGACAGGTGATTAGTCCTCCTCTGTAATGTGTGCCAGTATGACTGCACTTCCTATGTGGTGAGTACCCCATGGACTGGCTCTCAAACTAGAAGAATCAGAGTGACTGGAACTCTATTGTTATGAGTTCCCCTGTGACTGAGCACCAATTGAAATTGTTGCTCACGGACTGAACATGATTTATGATGGGTGTCGCAGTGAATGGCCCTTCTTTGGGATTGGTTCCCAAATTACTGGCCCTCTTTTGTGATGGATGTCTCTCTTTCTGAACTT
>NW_007154892.1:0-2871 GCF_000164805.1 Carlito syrichta | reverse complement strand
GATGGGTGTCGCAGTGAATGGCCCTTCTTTGGGATTGGTTCCCAAATTACTGGCCCTCTTGTGATGGATGTCTCTCTTTCTGAACTTTCTCTGCGCTGGGTGACTCAGTGACTGGCCCTCCTTTCTGATCAGTGCCCCAGTGTTTGGCCTTTATCTTAATAGGTGCACCAGTGACTGATCTTCTGGAATGGTTGCCTCTGTGACTGGCCCCTACTTCTGTGTTTGACGCTTCAGTGACTAGACCTCCTCTGGGATGATTTTCTCGATTTCTGGCCTTGCTCTGTGATGATTGTCTCAGTGACTGACTCTCTTCTGTAATGTTACATCAATGAAGGATTCTCTTCTGTGATGGTTGCCTCAGTTACTAGTATTTTTCAGTGATGGGTGACATAGTGACTAGCCACCTTCTTACATGAGTGCCTCAATGACTGGTCCTCCTGTGTTATAGATTCACCATGAAAGGAAGTTCTGTGTGATGAGAACCTCAATAACTAGTTTTTCTCTGTGATCAAAGCCCCTGTGACTTATCCTGCACTATGATCAGAGTTCCAATGAATAGCTTTCCTCTGTAGTGGGTCTCCTAGTGACAAGAACTCTTCTATTATGGTAGTGCTAGTGACTGGTTCACCTCTGTGATGCATGTCCGAGTTTCTGGTAATCCTCTGTGATGTCTTCTACAATAATTTGCTCTCCTCTAAGATATGTGCCTCAGTGACTGGCCACTTCTGTGATTGTCATTGCAGTGACTTTTCTTCCTCCTAATTGTTGCCCAGTGTCTGAGACTCTACTGCTATGGGATCCTTAGTTACCAATCCTCCTTTGGGATGGGTTCTTCAGTGACTTCACCACCTCTATGATGGTTGACAGAGTAACTTGACTTCATATTTGATAAGTGCCTCGGTAAACAGGGCTCCTCTGTGATGGTGGCCTGGTGTCTGACTCTCCTACTAATGGGTTACTCAGTGCAGGGCCATTCTCTTGGATGGGTGACCCTGTGACTTACCACTGTGTGAGATGGGCCTTCAGTGACTAGCTCACCTCTCTGATGGATTCCTTAGTCATTGACTTTGCTCTCTGACATTCCCCAGTGACTGATCCTCTTCTCTGATGTTTTACCCAGTGACTAACCCTCCTTTGTGGTGGGTGCCCTAGTCTCTGACTCTTCTCTGTAATGTTTGTCCCAGTGACAGACACCTTGGTTATGGGCACCCGAGTAAATAACATTCTTCAGTGGTGGGTACTCCAGTGACTAGTCCTCCTCTATAATGTTTGCCCCATGACTTTAACTCCTAAGTTATGTTTCAACAGTGACTTGCCTCCTCTGTGTCTTTGGTCACTCCCTCCTTTGTAAAGTTGAGCCAATGGCTGGCCTTCATGCCTACTGGGTGCACTAGTGAATATTCCTCTTCTACCTTGGGTGCTCTAGTCACCATTCTGTGGTGAATGTCTCAGTGACAGGTCTTCATATGGATGGGTGTCCCTGTGACTGAGTCTCCTCTATAATTGGTGCTCCAATGACTACACATGTTTTTAATCGGTACACCAATGTCTAGCCCTCCCCTGGAATAAATGCCTCTGTGTCTAAATTTCCTTGGTTATCAGTGCCCCAGTGAATGGCTCTACTAATGTGTGCCCCAATGACTGGCCCGCTTCTGTAATTAGTGCTGGAATGACTGGCTTTTCTCCTAATGGTTTCTGCAGTGACTGGTCCTCCACTGTGATGGATGCCTTCGTGACTAACTCAACTCTATGATGGATGTCCCAGTGACTGGCACTCCCCCTTATTGTACAAGTGACAGTCCGTTCCCAGTGATGGATGCTTCATTTACTAGGATGACTCTGTGAGGGTGCCCCTTGACTGGCTAGCTTCTAGGTGAGTGAATCAAGATTGTTCCTCATCTGTTATAGGTATCATGGTGTTGGGTCTTCTCCATTATTGAGGCTCCAATGACTGGCCTTCCTCTATAATTGGTGCCAATTGACTGGCACTCCACCACAATGGTTGTTACAGTGACTAATTCTCCTCTGTGAAGGTTTTCCCAATAACTGATTTTCCTCCATAATGGGTGGCCCATTGAACGGGTCTCCTATGTAATACGTCACAGTGACTAGTTCAACTTTGTGATGAGTTTACCAGTGACTAGCATTCCTTGGTGAGGGGTCCACTAATAAGTGCCCCACCCATGTGATAGGTGGCCTAGTGATTGTGCCCTCTCTGTTATAGGTGATCCAGTGGTTGAGTCTTCTCCATGATTGGTGCTCCAGTGACTGGCCTTTCTCTGTGATCATGCCCAAGTGACTGACATTCCTCCACTTTGGTAACCACAGTGACTAGTCCTCCTCTATGAATGTTGTCCCAATGACAAACCCTCCTACATAACAGGTGCCCCAGTGATTGGAACACTTCTGTTATGGGTGAAATAATGACTAGTGCACCCAGTGATTTCTTTCAACTGTTTTAGGTGACCCAGTGACTGGGCCTTCCTTGGGATGGGTGC
The DNA here is from genome assembly GCF_000164805.1 of Carlito syrichta. Taxonomy (NCBI): domain Eukaryota; kingdom Metazoa; phylum Chordata; class Mammalia; order Primates; family Tarsiidae; genus Carlito; species Carlito syrichta. The sequence goes on along the minus strand of NW_007154892.1, from coordinate 373 downwards.
CTCAGTGAATAGTCCTCCACTGTGATGAGTAACCTGGTGACTGAACCTCCTCTGTGATGACTGACCAGCTATGGGTCCCTCTGGATGAGTGTCCCAGTGACGGGCACTTCTCCTGTTGAGTGCGCCATTGACTGTCCCTCCACTGTTAGGGTGTGCCGGTGACTAGCCTTCATCTGCAATGGGTGCCCCAATGAGTGGTATCCTTAGTGATGGGACCTAGGTGATTGACACTCCTCTGTGTTGGAAAACTAGAAATTAGTCCTTCCCTGTGACTGAACTTTCTCTGTGAGTGTTGGCCCTTTGACTTGCCCTTCTCTGTGATCGATGCACAAAGAGTAACCCTCCTCCGATTGGGTGCCCCAGTAACTGGTTC
>NW_007154891.1:0-7482 GCF_000164805.1 Carlito syrichta | reverse complement strand
CGCTGGGTGACTCAGTGACTGGCCCTCCTTTCTCATCAGTGCCCCAGTGATTGGCCTTTATCTTAATAGGTGCACCAGTGACTGATCTTCTTGGAATGGTTGCCTCTGTGACTGGCCCCTACTTCTGTGTTCGACGCTTCAGTGACTAGACCTCCTCTGGGATGATTTTCTCGGTTTCTGGCCTTGCTCTGTGATGATTGTCTCAGTGCCTGACTCTCTTCTGTAATGTTACATCAATGAAGGATTCTCTTCTGTGACGGTTGCCTCAGTTACTAGTATTTTTCAGTGATGGGTGACATAGTGACTAGCCACCTTCTTACATGAGTGCCTCAATGACTGGTCCTCCTGTGTTATAGATTCACCATGAAAGGAAGTTTTGTGTGATGAGAACCTCAATAACTAGTTTTTCTCTGTGATCAAAGCCCCTGTGACTTATCCTGCACTATGATCAGAGTCCCAGTGAATAGCTTTCCTCTGTAATGGGTCTCCTAGTGACAAGAACTCTTCTATTATGGTAGTGCTAGTGACTGGTTCACCTCTGTGATGCATGTCCGAGTTACTGGTAATCCTCTGTGATGTCTTCTACAATAATTTGCTCTCCTCTAAGATATGTGCCTCAGTGACTGGCCACTTCTGTGATTGTCATTGCAGTGACTTTTCTTCCTCCTAATTGTTGCCCAGTGTCTGAGACTCTACTGCTATGGGATCCTTAGTTACCAATCCTCCTTTGGGATGGGTTCTTCAGTGACTTCACCACCTCTATGATGGTTGACAGAGTAACTTGACTTCATATTTGATAAGTGCCTCGGTAAACAGGGCTCCTCTGTGATGGTGGCCTGGTGTCTGACTCTTCTACTAATGGGTTACTCAGTGCAGGGCCATTCTCTTGGATGGGTGACCCTGTGACTTACCACTGTGTGAGATGGGCCTTCAGTGACTAGCTCACCTCTCTGATGGATTCCTTAGTCATTGACTTTGCTCTCTGACATTCCCCAGTGACTGATCCTCTTCTCTGATGTTTTACCCAGTGACTAACCCTCCTTTGTGGTGGGTGCCCTAGTCTCTGACTCTTCTCTGTAATGTTTGTCCCAGTGACAGACACCTTGGTTATGGGCACCCGAGTAAATAACATTCTTCAGTGGTGGGTACTCCAGTGACTAGTCCTCCTCTACAATGTTTGCCCCATGACTTTAACTCCTAAGTTATGTTTCAACAGTGACTTGCCTCCTCTGTGTCTTTGGTCACTCCCTCCTTTGTAAAGTTGAGCCAATGGCTGGCCTTCATGCCTACTGGGTGCACTAGTGAATATTCCTCTTCTACCTTGGGTACTCTAGTCACCATTCTGTGGTGAATGTCTCAGTGACAGGTCTTCATATGGATGGGTGTCCCTGTGACTGAGTCTCCTCTATAATTGGTGCTCCAATGACTACACATGTTTTTAATCGGTACACCAATGTCTAGCCCTCCCCTGGAATAAATGCCTCTGTGTCTAAATTTCCTTGGCTATCAGTGCCCCAGTGAATGGCTCTACTAATGTGTGCCCCAATGACTGGCCCGCTTCTGTAATTAGTGCTGGAATGACTGGCTTTTCTCCTAATGGTTTCTGCAGTGACTGGTCCTCCACTGTGATGGATGCCTTCGTGACTAACTCAACTCTATGATGGATGTCCCAGTGACTGGCACTCCCCCTTATTGTACAAGTGACAGTCCGTTCCCAGTGATGGATGCTTCATTTACTAGGATGACTCTGTGAGGGTGCCCCTTGACTGGCTAGCTTCTAGGTGAGTGAATCAAGATTGTTCCTCATCTGTTATAGGTATCATGGTGTTGGGTCTTCTCCATTATTGAGGCTCCAATGACTGGCCTTCCTCTATAATTGGTGCCAATTGACTGGCACTCCACCACAATGGTTGTTACAGTGACTAATTCTCCTCTGTGAAGGTTTTCCCAATAACTGATTTTCCTCCATAATGGGTGGCCCATTGAACGGGTCTCCTATGTAATACGTCACAGTGACTAGTTCAACTTTGTGATGAGTTTACCAGTGACTAGCATTCCTTGGTGAGGGGTCCACTAATAAGTGCCCCACCCATGTGATAGGTGGCCTAGTGATTGTGCCCTCTCTGTTATAGGTGATCCAGTGGTTGAGTCTTCTCCATGATTGGTGCTCCAGTGACTGGCCTTTCTCTGTGATCATGCCCAAGTGACTGACATTCCTCCACTTTGGTAACCACAGTGACTAGTCCTCCTCTATGAATGTTGTCCCAATGACAAACCCTCCTACATAACAGGTGCCCCAGTGATTGGAACACTTCTGTTATGGGTGAAATAATGACTAGTGCACCCAGTGATTTCTTTCAACTGTTTTAGGTGACCCAGTGACTGGGCCTTCCTTGGGATGGGTGCCTCAGTGAATAGTCCTCCACTGTGATGAGTAACCTGGTGACTGAACCTCCTCTGTGATGACTGACCAGGTACTGGGTCCCTCTGGATGAGTGTCCCAGTGACTGGCACTCCTCCTGTTTGAGTGCCCCATTGACTGTCCTCACTGTTAGGGTGTGCCGGTGACTAACTTCATCTGCAATGGGTGCCCCAATGAGTGGTATCTTTAGTGATGGGACATAGGTGATTGACACTCTGTGTTGGAAAACTAGAAATTAGTCCTTCCCTGTGACTGAACTTTCTCTGTGAGTGTTGGCCCTTTGACTTGCCCTTCTCTGTGATCGATGCACAAAGAGTAACCCTCCTCCGATTGGGTGCCCCAGTAGCTGGTTCTCGACTGTGATGGGTGCAACAGTGACGTGAAATCCTCTGTGATGGGTGCCCTGGAAGTGCACATCATCTGAGATCGGTCCCTCATTGATTTTCACTCCTCTGTGATTGCTGTCCAAGAGACTCCCTTTTCATAATGGGTGGCCCAATTACTGGTCCTCCTCTGGGCTTTGTGACTCCATGACCCTGCTATGTAATGGGTGCCCAAGTGACTGGCCCTCTTTTGAAATTAGTTCTTCAGTGATAGACCCAACTCCTAATGAGTGATTCAGTGTTTGGCATTCTTCTGTATTTGTTGCCTCATTAATTGGTCCTCCTTTGGAAGAGTATCTTAGTGAATGACTCTCCTTTGTGATGGCACCTCAGTGATTGGTCTTCTTTTTGATGAGTGCCTTATTGACTAGGACTACTCTGTGTTGGATCCCCAGTGATAAGCCCTCTTCTGTGATGGGAGGTCCAGTAACTGGACCTTTGCTGTGATGTTTGCCCTAGATTTTGCCCTCTTTACTGATGGATGTTCTACTTACTAGCCCTCCCATTTGATGTGTGCCCCTGTGATTGTGCTTTCTCTGTGATAAGTACTCCAGTGACTGCCTCTCAAACTGTTGGGTGTCAAATTAATGGCGATCCACTGTAATGAGTTCCCCAGTGGCTGGGCCCCCATTGGAATGGGTGTCCAGGGACTGGTTGTGATCTGTGATGGGTACCCAGTACTGGAACTCCTCTGAGATATTGCCTCAGCTACTTTTCCTCCTGATAGGGTCTCAATTATTGGTCCTTGTCTGTTATTGGTGCCTCAGTGACTAGCATACCTCTTTGATGTGTGCCCCAGTGATGGTAATGTGTGTTAGAATGATAGGCTCTCCTCCATAATGGGTTGCATATGACAGGCATCCACATGTGATGTGTATCTCAGATACTTGTCATTCCCTGCAATTAGTGCCCCCGGAGACTAGCTCTCCTTTGTTATCAGTGCCCAAGGGAGTGGCTTTATTTTAAAATGGATTGTTGGGAGCTGGCCACAGAAGCCCACTGAGCATTAGGGATCAGGAAGGACCATTGACCCCAAGACCACTAGAAGGAATTCAGGAGCTGTTGATCGCATTTCCTCCCTCTTTTCTGTTTAGCACTACTGCCAGAAAAAAAAACTCCTGCAAGTTCAAGTTTAAAGCTCTGAGACCAGGACGAACACAGCTAACTTTGGAAACTCATTGTTCCCATTTCTTTTGCAGACTGCAGTTTTGGCTTTTATACATTTTACAGTTCAACTCTAGGTCACATTGATAGTCTTAGTGCTGGTCGCAGGCTTTCTGTATGCAATTTTAGAAATTAAGAATATAAGTTTTAGAAGATAGCTTGTACATTTATAAGTTTTTAGGTAGCCATTTTGTTAAAAGAATGTGGTTAGCCTACTTCAGGCTGGGCCCACCCATGAACTTTGAACTGGGACACATTCCAAACATTCTGGGTTAGGCCACCTTAGACTGTAAGAATGATGGTTTAAGTTTAATTAGAATTGTTTGACCAAGTTTTAGTATGAATTAGTATATAATGAAAAAGGCTATAGGATAAGTTAATCATAGATTAAGGTTGGTGTGCATAATGGATTTTTAGGTTATTGACTATAGAAACTTTGTATTCTTAGAAGGTATTGCATTTGAGGAACATTAACCAAGCAAGAGGAACAGAAAGACAATTTTGGATTTGTTCTTCCTCATGCCTGAAAGAACATCTGGTGGGTGGGGTCACCCCTCATGTACCTGGCTTTATGTTCACGTGAAAGACGTGTGAGTCTGACTGTGCAAAAATTGGGGATAAAAGCCCACTGTTAACACTCAATAAACTACTTCTGCTCAATCTTGAACAGTAATCCAGTCCCTTTCTTTCTTTCCCCCTCATAGTCGCTGAACCCATCTCACCTTTAGGAATTTCTGAACCTTGTTGGAGCTGGACTTCCACAGGTGGTGCCAGAACAGGGACCTGGAAGGTAAGCTTTCTTCTCTTTTCAGGACGGATAAGATCTTACCCAGGGTGCTGCAGACCTCTCTGTAGAGACAAGCTGAGCAAGGTCAGGTAAGCATAATTTTGGATAAAGCCGTGAAATAATCATGGACCAAAGCGAGTTAAAGGAACGAAAAATGTTTATAAGTATATTAATGAACACGTAGAACGTGGAACTAAAGTCTTTTCTAATAATCTAGCCCGGTTGTTTGCATTTTGTACAGGAATAATGTCCATGGTTTCCAGAAGAAGGCACGGTGAATTTGGATACCTGGGCCAAAGCTGGGGAAGAACTTAAATTGTATTATACACAGCATGGTCCTGAAAAGGTGCCCGCTGGTGCTTTTGCTTTATGGAATATAATTAAAGATGCTTTAGATCCACATCATTATTTCCTGAAATTTCCTTCCAAAGTTGTCATTGACAAGGATAATGAGGAAGATTTCCTTTTCACGGCCACTTCGTTACCTTCAATGTATGATGACAAATTATCTTCTCAGGATAAGGCTGTATTAGAGAAGGAGATAGCAAAATACCACAAGCAAAAATATCCTAATGATGTTATTGCACCTCTTTCTAAGGTTTTTCCTCTAAAGGTTGAGAATACCGAAATAAAGCCTGAACCTAGTTACACTTTTCCTTCTCATATAGAAATGCAGAGAACTCAAGCAGAGGCAGAGAAAGAAGGAGATTTCAGTTTATCAGCTTGCTTTCCAATCCATATCACTCCAAATTCCAATGGCACAGAAACAGCTCGGTGGTAACCACTAACTTATAAATTGGTAAAAGAATTAAAAGAGGCATGTATTAACTATGGCCATTTGGCCCCATATTTTCTTACTCTTTTAGGTCAATTCAATTATCAGTGGATGTCTGTTCTTGATTGGAATCAATTGACTAAAAGTTGTTTAACTAGAGGATCATATTTGTTGTGCAAAACAGAGTACAAGGACAAAGTTCGCATGCAGATGAATCAAAATCAAAATCAGCAACGTGGTGAGTTTGTAATAACCAGTAATATGCTTTTTGGGAGGAGGGCATTATTCTTCTTATGATTTTTAGATAACCCTGCCCAAGGAAGTTTTGAGTCAAGTAAATCCCTGTGCCATCGTTGCTTGGAAAAAACTACCAGCTGATTCAATTCAAACTTCCTTTTGGTCTAATGTGAAGTACAAACCAGATGAAAACTATGAGGATTTTCTTTCCAGACTAACCACAGCTGTTAATCAGGTAATCACTAGTGAGGAAGCTGCAAATATTCTTATTAAACAATTGGCTTTTGAAAATGCTAACAGCACTTGCCAAGCTATAGTTAGACCAGTGAGAAAAACCGGGCAGTTAAGCGACTATATCAGACAATGTGCTGATGTAAGCCCAGCTTTTATACAAGGCATGGCTATTGCTGCTGCCTTAAAGGGAGAGACTTTTTCTCAAGTAGTGCAAGACACTCAGGGAACTCGTAAGCAAAAGAATATCTCTCTGCAGTCTTTTTTTAATTGTGGACAAGTCGGTCACATTAGTAGAAATTGTCCAGCCAAACAAGGGATGTCTATATCCCAAACTACATCATCACCACCTACTGGGGCTTCTCGGCCAAAGTCATTGTGTCCTAAATGTCAGAAAGGCTATAATTGGGCAAAGGAATGCCAGTCTAAAATGCATAAAAGCAACACTCCTTTAGTTCAATAGCAAGTCATTCCAATTCAGGGAAACTACCGAGGGGCCAGCATGGGCCCCAGACAACATGCTTCCACCATGAACCCATTAGCTCCTTTTGTTCCATCGCAGAGGTCATCTGAGCCACCCAGGAGCTCAGGACTGGACTTCTGTTCCTCCACCACAACAATATTAACTCCAGATGTTCTGGTAACCCCACTTCCAGTGGGAGTTAAGGGCCCTCTCCCAGATGGAATAGTGGGTGCAATATTAGACAGAAGTTAATTGTCTCTTTGAGGAATTTCTGTCATTCCTGGAGTGGTGGATTCGGATTATACAGGAGAAATCCAGGTACTTGTCGCCACGCCTAATAAAACTGTGCAGATTAACAAAGGTCAGAGAATAGCTCAATTGCTACTCCTGCCTTATTACAAAATGGGCAAAACTTTAACTGACATACACAGAGGTGACTCTGGATTTGGCCCAAGTGATTTCACTTATTGGTTTCAGGAGGTTACTAACTCCAGACCCTTTAAAGAATTGTATATACAAGGAGTTAAAATCAAAGGATTGTTGGATACTGAGGCCGATATTTCTTGCATTGCTGGGAAAGATTGGTCTGGTTCTTGACCAACCCAGAGGGCCCCTTTGGGACTTATTGGCATTAGTCGAGCACACTCATTGGCTAAAAGCTCTCAAATTTTGACTTGGACAGATAATGAAACTTCAGGAACTTTCTGCCCATATGTTATTCCATCTATCCCCTTTACATTATGGGGAAGAGATATTCTTGCTCAAACGGGCATGCTGTTATACAGCCCAAGTGATTAAGTTTCAGCACAGATGCTGTCTATGGGCTATGATCCCTTTAAGGGACTCGGAAAAAATGGACAAGGAATACAGGAGCCTGTTTCCATAATTGAAAAAACAGGCTGAACAGGTATTGGTTATTCAAATTTATCCTAGGGACCATTGTTCCTAGAACCCTAACCTAATTACCCAGAAAGATGATAAACTGGTTTGGGTGGAACAATGGTCCATGCTCTGGAGAAA
>NW_007154890.1:0-780 GCF_000164805.1 Carlito syrichta | reverse complement strand
TTAGGTGTGAGGAGAAACAAACCCCAAGATTGTCTCATTGTTCCCTTTGCTAGTTAATGTTCTTCAAAAGCAGTGTAACAATCCTTACTAGTCTAATGATGTTCTGATAGTCAATAACTTCTAAAGCTCACTCAATACCCATGACGACTAAATTAAACTCTACCACTTATACAATGCTACAGAAGCTCTTAATTATAGCTTAAGCCAATTTCCTAAAGAATGTGGTCCAGTCCAAAGATCACACTGGGCCCTACAGGATGTGGCCCAGTCCAAGGTCCACGGTGGGCCACCTTTTGGAACAATAGACTACAATCTCTTAACAAAATGGCTATTCCAAAGTCTTATATGTCTATCCTAATTTCTATGAAAGTTTTCCAATTCTTAATTCTAATATATAAAGTTGATTAGCAGCAGCAAAGCTTCTAAAACCTAAATGTAAATTGTAAATGTACTAAGGCAAAAACTTCGATAGTAGAAAGTGGAGACGATGAAAATTCTTAAAGTTAACTATATTCTTATTAAACCTAAAAATATTATGATTGACTATGTATGAACTAACATGATTCGTAGCATGACCTATTCTACAATACCTTCTATGAATAAAATAAATTCAATTTCTATAACAGGTAGAAAAAAGACCTTACACTAAACTGTAATACCTAGGCCGAAACCGCAGTTTATGGGAAACAGGAACAATGGGTTTCTAGAGTCAGCTATGCCTGTCACAGTCACAGAGTCTTCAGCTTAGCCCGCAGAGTTCCTTTAAGTTGTTCTTGTGCT
>NW_007154889.1:0-676 GCF_000164805.1 Carlito syrichta | reverse complement strand
CAGAGTAGGTTTTCACTGAACTCAGAATATAATAATCAGACACTTTTATGACAGATCAGCTAAAACAGAAAGTAACCTTGAGGGGCCTGGGAAACATTACTAAAAGCTTCTTTTGAGTTCTCTTTAGAAACAAGCACTGCAAGATAAGAGAAAAGTAGCGAGGACATCTGGACAAGGGAGGCGATCACAGGACTCTGAAGAACATAAGCGCCTAAGATGAGAATATTCCTGACACATAAAGAAATATACACTTAAAGAAACTTTCTTGAAACATTTGTAATTTGGGACATTGGACTGAGAGTGTCATGGTTGGCTTTATGAATAGGACTTGTCTAATGCCTATGAGATTCCTGGCTTATTTGCTACTAAAGCCACGGGGAATCTTGGTTTGTTCGCTACTAAGACCACTAGCTGGTAACTTTTAAAAGATATGTATGTGAAAGAGTTTTCTTTGTCTAGCCCCTTCACGAATGGTATAAAAGCTCTGTATTAACTAGCATTAAATTGTCCTCTGTTCAAGAAGCAGGTGTCCGGTATATGATCGTTGTTCGCCTATCCGTCTCTCCTTCAACCTCCTTCAACACTTCCCACGACCCTTGTGGGGCGGGCTCCCGCAGTTTGGTTTGTCTGCTCTCTCTCTCTCTCTCTCTCTCTCTCTCTCTCTCTCTCTTCTCAC
>NW_007154888.1:0-766 GCF_000164805.1 Carlito syrichta | reverse complement strand
TCCCATGCTTTTGGGAGGCTGAGGGTGAGTGGATTGCTGAGCCCGTGAGTTCGAGACCCGCCTGGGCAGGCGAGACCTCATCTCTACAATAAAATCAAAAAATTAGCCGGGAGTAGTAGCGCGCGTCTGTAATTCTGGCTACTCGGAAGGCTGAGGCGGAAGGATCGCCGGAGCCCAGCAGGTCAAGACTGTGGTGGCCAGGAGCGGCCACTGCACTCCAGTCTTGGCAACAGAGTGAGACTCCAACTCAAAAAAAAAAAAGAAAGAAAGAAAGAAAGAAATTATAATCTAGTCAAACATTAAACAAGGGCATCAATTATGGAATTATGGTTATAGAATAAAATATAAATGACACCAAAATATTAAAAAATGACAATGGAAACTGTTCAAAGTTGGAACATGTAGTTACAAAACGTTTATTCAAGTTTCTTAGTATTTTCTATAATTTTATTTCTTTATTTTAGAAAATCTTTTAGGAGTAACTATCTCTTGTGAACAAATAATGACCCGATAATTTGTAATTCCATCAATGTTTCTTCTTTTGTTGTTGATAAATTCAAGTAAATATATGTTGATAATAATGCCTTTTTTTCATTTTCATTTTGTAGTTATTAGTGAGGTGAATCTTTTCTTATTTTCATTGGCCACTTGCACTTCTAGGTGAAGTTTATGTTCATGACTTTTACTCATTACACTGTAGATTGGGAACATTTCTTTGCAAAATAGATAGCCCTACCTATAATTTGTAACTGTACAAGAAAAATTA
>NW_007154887.1:0-567 GCF_000164805.1 Carlito syrichta | reverse complement strand
GGAAAAAGAAAACAGAGAGAGAGAGAAGAGAGAGAGAGAGAGAGAGAGAGAGAGAGAGAGAGAGAGAGAGAGAGACAGAGACACACACTGGACTCCGGTCTAGTGCAGAAGCGATGTGTGTTATTAGGAATGACAACGGGTCTTTTATACACAAGGTCAGATGTGGGAGGGGCGTCCCCCACCCACCAGAAACCTTAATCCATGAAAACTTAATCAATGATTGCCTTTAACCCCTTTCATATGATAATCTTAAAATCCCATTACAAAGGATAACCTAATCTGTGACTGACATATTCTATAAACCTTTTTCATCCTAAGCTGATTGATTTATGCCAAGTTAAACAATTCTATAGAAGCTTAAGTATTTACTTTACAAATGAAAGTGGCCCATCCCAGAATGTTTGGAATGTGGCCCAGTCCAAAGTTCACAGTGGGCTACCTGCAAGTAACCCAGCCACATTCTTTCAACAAAATGGCTGTCTTCTAAAACTATATTCTACAATTTACACCTTCAATAAATCCTAAGATCATGACCCAGAAGCCTGTGACCAATACTAAGGCTCTTAG
>NW_007154886.1:0-649 GCF_000164805.1 Carlito syrichta | reverse complement strand
ATAATGGACCTTGAACATCCAATGCGATACTATGAGAAAATGACGGATGGTACTGGGAAACTATGGGGGGGAGGGGGATGGGATTAACAGTAGCAAATATCTGTCGGGGGATGGAAAAACACTTCTTATCTACAGGGTGCCTGAATGAAACGTCATTGTACACCTAACCCTTAACTGTACCCCACAAAACCATAATAAAAAATACTGATTAATGAAAAAAAAAAAAAGAACCTATAATGAAGGAGGAATTGTCACAGGCGCTCACATTTTGCTTGAGATACAGTCATTGAGACAGTTTTCACAAAGGAAGGCTATACCATGGGGCACCCATCACAGAGAAGGAGCATTCACTGAGTCATTTTTACAAAGGAGTGCCAGTGACTAGGGCACCCATTACAGAGAAGGTGCAGTAATGAGATTACCATGTTAGAGGAGGTCTAGTCACTTAGGTTCTATCACAGAGGATAGCCAGTCACTGGGACACCCATCACAAAGGATGGCCTGTGGCTGGGTCACCCATAACAGAGGAGGCCTAGTCAATGAAGAATCCAACACAGAAGAGGCCATGACACTGAGGAACCCATAATAGAGAGCAATCAATCATGGAAAACCAAACATAGAGGTTGCCCAGTAACTGGGACAACCATCG
>NW_007154885.1:582-4438 GCF_000164805.1 Carlito syrichta | reverse complement strand
TTTGACTCACGTATCTGTGAACAGGAGTACTCATATTCAGGTAACTGCACGGCTGTTGCTAAAAATAAGAAATCTGTGTTATACGAGCCTTCAGACCTGAAAATCTACAGGGCATCTTGATGACGGCTAAAGAAGAATCAATGATTCGAGGCATGAATGTGGGTAATAGCAAACCTGATATACAGGAAACTACATGGCCTCTTGCTAATGAAAGAGAAGAAATCTGTTTTCCACGGTTCCTCTATCAAAAATTCTACATGACTTCTTACTAAGGGCTAAACAAGAATCAGGGTGTCGAAACAGGAATAAAGGGAAAGAGAGTCCTCACATACAGGACACTACATGACCTCCAACTTAGTACGAAAAAAGAATCATTGTTGTACGTGCCCTCAATCCAAATATTCACAGGTTCTCTGCTATGGGACAAACAAGAAACAGATCTTCGATCTTCCCAAATGTTTCAGAGCAATTTAGCATTCTGATATAATGAATCGGTCATTTCAGGACCCCAGCAACATTCTGGTCTTCTAAAAAGGTGTAAATGGTATTGGGAATTCCAAGGCGTTTCTTTTCCTCAGAACAACGAAGGACAGATTCCAGGACAAAAAGAATCTTCTTGCCATATTTGGATGTAACTTTGATCTAAAGGTAAACCTTGTAATCCTTCCCCTTCCGTGTCTTTTTTTATTTTGAGAAGGGACAAGGGTTTTGCACGTGCCAAATGTTTACTACGTACTTTGAATGGTAACCAGGAATCATGGAATCCACGAACCTAGGAAATTTCTGGGCATCTGACTTTTGATATAATAATTTGGAATCCAAATCGACAGGAAAAATCAGGGCATCTTCCTGAGAATTAAAAGGAAATCCGGTTCTAGGCGTTCTCATTTTCCGTAATATAAAGGGCCTCCTCATAAGGTTTAATCGGCTACCTGACCTTCTGGGACCCAACATATTCAGAGCTACTTGCTCCGTTGATATGCTAAATCTGTCATTACAGATCCCCGGGATCTTTCTGGACCACTTGTTAGATGTAATCAAGGATTTGGCCCTAGAAATCCTTTTTTTTCCTGGGACGTTCTACGTCCATAATCATATTCCCCAGAAGCAAAAGGTATATTGGTACAAAATTCCTCGATAAAGGTTACCTTAAAGTACAGAAAATTTGTGGGTGGGCAGGTAAGAATAGGGGTTTTGGGTTTGGAATATTCCACATTTTTGTGAGGTCTCGTGAAGGGGAACCAGGAATCTTGGATTCCAGTTCCCCAAGAAAATTCTGGACGTCTTTCTCTTGATATCCAAAAAACTGGTATACTCGGTCACCAGGAGCTGTCTTGACATCCTGCAGAGTGAAGTAGGAAGCTGGGTAATGGTGGTCGTCATATACAGGAAATTACACGTCACATTGCTAAGGAAGTATAAGGAATCTCCCTTATATGAGTCCTCAATCCCCAAAAACTGCGGGCCGTCCTCTTAAGACGTAACCAATTATCAGGTTTTTGAAGGAGAAATCTGGGTAATGGGAGTCCTCACATGACGAAAACTTCACTGCGGTTTGCTAAGTAAGAATAAAGAATCTGTGTTACTCGTGTGCTCAATCCCAAAGAAGCGTGAGTTCATCTTGCTATGGGCTAAACACGAATCATGGTATTTTTCAGCATGAATCTGAGAAGTGTCGTTCTTATTTACAGAAACTACATGATCTTTTGCTAAGAAAGAGTATGGAATCTGGGTTACACGAGTCCTCACTCCTAAAAATCTACAGAGCATCTTGGAAAATTCTATAAAGTATCAGAGTTTCGAGGCAGGATGCAACTAATGAGAGTCCTAATATACAAGAAAATACACAGCCCCTTGCCAAGGAAGAAAAAGAATCGAGGTTAAAGTAGACCTCAGTCCTTAAAATCAACAGGACATGTGCTGTGGGTTAAACAAGGATCAGGGTTTAGAAGCTGGAACATAGGTAATAGCAGTCCGCCTATGCAGAACCTACATGATGCCTAGCTAAGGAGAACTAAGAAACCTCTTTTACACGGTTTGTCCATCACAATATCTATAAGACATGTTGCTAATGGCAAAACAAGAATCATGGTTTCCAAACAGGATTCTGAGAAAAGGTATTCCTCATATACAAGACCTTAAATGACCCCTCGGTATAAAAGAAAAAGGAATCTGTGATACACTAGTCCACAATCTGAAAAATTCTCAGGGCGTCTTACTGCGGTATGAACAACAATCAAGGTTTCGAGCTCGTCTCATTTTTCTCAGATATTTGGCTTGTGGGTATTATGAATCAGTCATTTCAGGACTCCAGCAATATTCTGGTTCTCTTGAGATTTGTAATCGGGTTTCTGGGAGTACAAACCCCTTAACTTCCTCGGGAAAATTAAGGCCAGATTCCCGGAAAAAAAGTATGATATTGCCGCAACTGGATGTAACATTGGTCTTAAGAAGAACTTGTTAATCCTTAAATTTCCGTTGTACTTTACTTGTAGTGGCGCCGACGGTTTTGCAGTTGCCAAATACTTAGTACGAATTAATAAAAGTTAACCAGGATCCATGGATTCCAGGTCCCTAGGAAATATCTGGGCATCTGCATTTTTCTACACAGAGTTTTGGAATCCACATGGACAGGGAAAATCAGGGCATCTTGCTGAATTGGGAAAGGGAATCCGGTTTTTGGAGATCACAATCGCCTAAATCTCCAAAGTGCCTTGATCAGGTTGAATCAGCAATCTGACCTTCTATGTCGCCTCATTTTTAGTGTGTGTTTTGAAGAGGGACCATGAATCGTGGGTTCCAATTCCTCAAGAACTTTATGGGAGACTTTCTCTTGATATCCAAGCAACTGGAATTCTAGGTCACCAGGAAATATCTTGGCGTCTTGCTGAGAATGAAGCCGGAATTTCAGTAATGGGAGTCCTCATATACAGAACACTACACGACCTGTTACTATGGAACAATAAGGAATCTTGGTTACACGAGGCCCCCATCCCAAAACCCTACAGACCGTCTTTATAAGAGATAACCACCACTCAGGTTTTGGGAGTAGGGATCTGGATAATGGGAGTCCTCACATACAGGGAACTGCACTGTCTATTGCTAAAGGAGAATAAGGAATCTGGTTTACACGTGTCCTCCATCCGTATAAAACTTCAGGGTTACTTGCTAAAGGATACACACGAATTAGGGTATTTGAAGAATTAACTGGGGAAATGAAATGCTCATATACAGACAAATGCACTGACTTTTCCTAAGAAAGTACAAGGAAGGTGGGTGACATGATTTCTCCATCTCCAAAAAAATATACGGCGTCTTCGTAAGATCTAAATAAGGATCAACCTTTCGACGCATGTATTTATGAACAGGAGTACTTATATACAGGTGCCTACACGGCTGATGCTAAAAAGAAGGAATCTGCGTTATACGCATCCTCAGTCTGAAAATCTACAGGGCATCTTGCTGACGGCTATTGTAGAATCAGGGATTCGAGGCATGAATGTGGGTAATAGCAACCCTCATATACAGGAAACTACATGGCCTCATGCTAATAAGCGAGACTAAATCTGTTTTCCACTGTTCCTCTATCAATAAATCTACATGACTTCCTACTAAGGGCTAAACAAGAATCAGGGTTTTGAAACAGGAATCAAGGGAAAGAGTGTCTGCACATACAGGACACTACATGGCCTCCAACTAAGTATGAAGAAAGAATCGTTGTACCCGCCCTCAACCCAAAAAACTTCCAGATTTTCTGCTATGGGACAAACAAGAAACATATCTTTGAGCTCCCCACATGTTTCAGAGCAATTTAACATGAGGATGTTATGAATTGGTCATTTCAGGAATCCAGCAA
>NW_007154885.1:0-553 GCF_000164805.1 Carlito syrichta | reverse complement strand
GTTAGGTTCCTCAGAAACAATTAAGGCCAGATTCCAGGACAAAAAGTATCTTCTTGCCATAATTGGATGTAACTCCGGTCTTAAGGTGAACCCTCTAATCCTTCACCTTCCATGTCTCTTCTGATTTTGAGAAGGGACAAGGATTTTGCACTTCCAAATGTTTACTACGTACTTTTAATGGTAACCAGGAATCATGGAATCCACGAACCTAGGAAATTTCCGAGCATCTGTCTTTTGATATACTGAATTTGGAATCCAAATCGACAAGAAAAATCAGGGCAACTTACTAAGAATTAAAAGTAAATTCGGCTGTCGGAGTTCTCATTCTCCGGAACCTACAGGGCCACTTAATGAGGTTTTATCAGCAATCTGGGCTTCTGGGCCCTACATTTTCAGAGCTACTTGTCCCGTGGTTAGGCTAAATCTGTCATTACAGATCCTCAAGGATTTGGCTCTAGAAATCCTTTTGTTTCCTGGGACCATTTATGACCATAATCATATACCACAGAATCAAAAGTTATATTGGTACAAAATTCCTCGATTCAGGTGTCGG
>NW_007154884.1:0-810 GCF_000164805.1 Carlito syrichta | reverse complement strand
CAAGCATCTAGGCTTCGAGCTCGTCTCATGTTTCAGAGATATTTGGCTTGTGGGTATTATGAATCAATAATTTCAGAACTCCAGCAACATTCTGTTCCTTTGAGAGTTGTATTCGGGTATCTGGTAGTACAAATCCGTAAAGTTCCTTGGGACAATTAAGGCCAGATTCCCGGAAAGAAAGTATCATATTGCCGTATTTGGATGTAACATTTGTCTTAAGGTGAGCTTGGTAATCCTTAAATTTTCGTTTGTACTTCATTTGTAGAGGGCCCGAGGGTTTTGCAGTTGCCAAATATTTAGTACGAATTATTAAAATGTAACCAGTATCCATGGATTCCACGTCTCTAGGATACATCTGGGCATCTGCATCTTTATACACAGGGCTTTGGAATACACATAAACAGGGAAATTCAGGTCATCTTGCTGAGAATGGAAAGGGATACGGTTCTTGGTGTTCTAAAACGCCTAAATCTACAAAGTCTCTTGACCAGGTTTAATCAGCAATCTGGACTTCTATGTTGCCACATTTTTAGTGTGTGTTTTGAAAAGGGACCAGGAATCTTGGCTTCCAATTCCTAAAGAAGTTTCTGGGATTCTTTTTCTTGATTTCCAAGCAACTGGAATTCTAGGACCCCTGGAAACATCTAGGAGTCTTGCTCAGAATGCAGCAGGAATTTCAGTCATGGGAGTCCTCATATACAGAACACTACACGACTTGTTGTTATGAAAGAAAAAGGAATCTTGGTTACATGAGGCCTCCATCTCAAAAACCTACAGACCGTCTTGCTAAGAGATAACCACCATTCAGGT
>NW_007154883.1:0-606 GCF_000164805.1 Carlito syrichta | reverse complement strand
TTCCAATTCCTAAAGAACTTTCTGGGATTCTTTTTCTTGATTTCCAAAGCAACTGGAATTCTAGGACCCCAGGAAACATCTAGGAGTCTTGCTCAGAATGAAGCAGGATTTTCAGTCATGGGAGTCCTCATATACAGAACACTACACGACTTGTTGTTATGAAAGAATAAGGAATCTTGGTTACACGAGGCCTCCATCTCAAAAACCTACAGACCGTCTTGCTAAGAGATAACCACCATTCAGGTTTTGGGAGTAGGAATCTGGATACTCGGAGTCCTCATATACAAGAAACTTCACTGTCTATGGCTAAAGGAGAATAAGGAATCTAGTTTACATGTGTCCTCCATCCCAATAAAATTTCAGGGTTTCTTGCTAAGGGCTAAACATTAGTTTGGGTTTTTGAAGCATGAACTAGAGTAATGAAATGGTCATATACAGACAAATACACTGACTCTTCCTAAGACAGCATTAGGAATGTGGGTGACATGTTTTCTCCATCTCCAAAAAAGGATACGGCATGCCCCTAAGATCTAAACAATAATCAAGCTTTTGACTCACGTATCTGTGAACAGGAGTACTCATATACAGGTAATTGCACGGCTATTG
>NW_007154882.1:0-399 GCF_000164805.1 Carlito syrichta | reverse complement strand
AGTCAACTGGCTAGCTGGTTAAGTCATCTGGTTTAGTCACCTGTCTAGCCAGCTGAGTAGGTAGGTAGATAGCTAGATAAGTCAGCTTGCTAACAAGCAGGCTACCTGCTCAATTCACCTAGTTAAGTCAGCTGGTTATCCTGCTGGCTAGGTAGGTAGCTAGCTTGTTAAGTCAACAGGCTAGCCAGCTTTCTAGCTTAAGTCAGCTAGGTAAGTCAGATGGCAAGACATCTGGCTAGACAGATAGCCCGCTAGTTAAGTCAGCTGGCTACCCAGCTGACTACCTGGTTAGGTCAGCTGGTTAAGTCAGCTGATACCCAGCTTCCTAGCTAGTTAAGCCGACTCATTAAGTCAGTTGGCTAACCAGTTCATTAGCTCGTTAAAAAGCTAATTAAGTCA
>NW_007154881.1:4166-7191 GCF_000164805.1 Carlito syrichta | reverse complement strand
TAGGAAATTTGCTAGTTAAGTCAGCTAGTTGAGTGAGCTGGTTAGTTAGTTAATCAGCTTGTAAGTCAGCTGAATAGCCAGCAGCCTAGCTGGGTAGCTAGCCAGTTAAGTCAGCTGGCTAGCCAGCTGGTTAGCTAGGTAGGTAGGTTGTTAAGTCAGCTGGATTGCCAGCGGGATACATAGGTAGCTAGCTATTTAAGTCAGCTGGCTTGCCACCAGGCTAGCTAAAGTCTGTCAGCTAGTTAAGTAAACCGGCTAGCCAGCTGGCTATCTAGTTAAATCCGGTATTTGAGTCAGCTGCCTAGCCAGCTGATAGCTGGTTAAGTCAGCTAGTTAATTCAAGTTGCTAACCAACTGGGTAGCTATGTAGCTACATAGTTAACTCAGATGTCTAGCCAGCTGGCTAGTTGATTAAGTCAGCTAGTTAAGTCAGCTGGCTAGCCACATTTCGAGGTAGGTAGCTAGCTAATTAAGTCAGCTGGCTAGCCATTTGGCTAGCTAGTTAAATCAGCATGTTAAGTGACCTGGTCAACCAGCTAGCTAGATAGGTGGCTAGCTAGTTAAACCAGCTGTCTTGCTGGATGGCTATCTACATGGCTTAGCTGGTAAGCTTACTGGTTAGCTGGGTCGCTGGCAAGTCAAGCTGGCTGGTTTGCAGGCTGGTCATGTAGGTGGCCAGCTAGTTCAGCCGGCTGGCTTGACGGCTGATGAGCAGGGTGGCTGGCTAGTTAAGGCAGCTGGCTATCCGACTGTCCATCCAGCCGCCTGGCTATTTAAGCTAGCTGGTAGCCTGCTGGTCAGCCCACTAGCTAGATAGACTGCTGCCTAGCCAGCTACACAGCCAGGTAGCTTGCTAGGCAAGCCAGTTGGCTAGCCAGTTAATCAGCCAACCAGCTAGTCAGCTAGTACACCCAGTAAGCTAGCCAGTTAGCTACTTATGTCAGCTAGCAAGTCAGCTAACTATTCATCTAGGTAGTTAAGTCAGCTAGCTAGTCAGTTGCTACTCAGCTAGCCAGATCATTCAGCTAGCTAGTCAGCTAGATTGTCAGCTAGACAGTTAAGTCAGCAAGTCAGCTAACTAGCCAGTTAGCTAGCTAGTTAAGTCAGCTAGCTAGACAGCTAGATAGCTTGTTTGCAACTAGTTATGTCAGCTAGATAGCCAGCTAGCTAGTCAGCTAGCTAGTAATGTCAGCTAGAGAATCAGCTAATTACTTAGCTAACTAATCGGCTTGCCACTCAGCTAGATGATCAGATAACTAGTGGGCTTCCTCTCTTTTCATCAGGTCAGCTAACTGGTCGGCTTGCTCACCTGCGAAGGAGTCAGCCAATTAGTCGGCTGGCTCACCTACCAACAGGTCAATTACTTGTTGGCTCACTCACAGGCCAACACGTCAGCTAACTAGTCAGCTGGCTCGCCAACCAAATTGTCAAGTCAGCTAACTTGTCAGCTAGCTCTCCAGCTGACTAGTTAAGGAGGCTCACACATCGGCTCACTTGACTGCTGACTAGTTAAGTCGGCTTTCTAGTTGGCTCAATCGCTGGTTGACTAGTTAAGTGTTCTGACCAGTCAGCTCACTAGTCAGCCAACTAAAGTCGGCTGACCAGTCAGCTCACTCACCAGCTGAATAGTTGTCAGCTGAACAGTCAACTCACTCATCGGCTGACTAGTTAAATCACATAAACAGTCAGCTCACTCGCCGGTCGACTAGTTAAGTCAACTGACAAGTCAGCTCATTCGACGGCCGACTAGTTAATTCAGCTGACCGGTCAGCTAACTCACTGGCCGATTAGATAATTCTGCTAAGCGGTCAGACTAGTAGCCGGCCAACTAGTTATTTTGCCTAACCAATTGACCGACTAGTCGACCAACTTGTCAGCTGAGAAATTTGCTCTGCTAACTAGGTGGCCAAATAGTTAGGCAAGCCAAATAGTCAGCCAAATTGTCAGCTGACTATTTAGGTCAGGAAATCAGCCAGCCAACTAGTTAATTGTGCCAACTAGTGAGCCAACTCGTCAGTCAACTGGTTGACCCAGCTAACTAGTAGCCCGACTACTGGGCCACCTTGTTAAGGCAGGTAATAAGTTGGCCTAGTAGTCAGCCAACTTATACCAGCTAACTAGTCAAGAGACTCATCAGCCAACAAGGTAATTAACCTAGCTCACTACTTATTCAACTAGTTAAGTCAGCTATTAAACTTGTTTACAAACTAGTTAGAACAGTTAGCTAACTTGTTAACCAAATTGTTAAATCTGCTAGCTGGCTCCTTAGCCAGCTAGTTAATTCAGCTAGCTAAGTAAGCTAGCTAATCAGCTAGTTAGCTAACTCAGCTAGCTCAGTCAACTAGCTCACTAGTTAGCTAAATATTTAAGTCAGCTACTTAAGTCTGCTACCTAACAACTTAGGTAATTAGATAATTCAGCTAGTTATTTAGCTAGTTAAATAGTTAGCTAACTACTTAATTCAGGTCGCTAAGTGAGCTAGGTAACTAGTTAAGTCAGGCTGTTGTCAGTTAGCTAAGTAAAGTAAGTTAGCTAAGTCAGCTAGTTGTCAGTTTTCTATTTTAGTCAGTTGGTTAAGATAGCTAGCTAGCTAGTGAGCTAATGGGTTAAGTCAGCAGGTGTAGTTAGGTAGTTAGCTAAGTAACTAACGGGTTAAATCAGTTGGTTGAGTCAGCTAGCTAGCTAGTTAACAAACGGGTTGAGTCAGGTAGTTGAGTAAACTAGCTAGCTAGTTAGATAACAAGTTAAGTCAGCTGGATGAGTCAGCTAGCTAGCTAGTTAGCTAACGAGATAAGTCAGCTGGTTTTTCAGCTAGGTATCTTGTTAGCTAACAAGTTAAGTCAGATAATTAAGTCACCTAGGTAGCACGTTAGATAATGAGTAAGCTGAATAGTTAGCTAGCTTGGTAATTCAGCTAGCTAGGCAGCTAACTATTTAAGGCAGTTTGCTAGCAGGTAGCTAGCTAGTTAGCTAAGTATTTAAGTCACCTGGGAAGCTATGCAGCTAGCTAGTTAGCCTACTATTC
>NW_007154881.1:0-2733 GCF_000164805.1 Carlito syrichta | reverse complement strand
GGCAATTCAGGTCAGTCAGATAGCTAGCTGACTATCTAGTTAAGTCACCTAGTTAAGTCACCTGGCTAAACAACTGGCTAGTTAGGTAGCAAGATAGTTAAGTCAACTGTCTATCCCACTGACTATAAAGTTAAGTCAGCTGGCTAGCCAGCTGGCTAGCTAGGTAACTGGCTAATTACATCAGCGGGATAGACAGCTGGCTACTTAGTTAAGTCGAGTAATGAAGTCAGCTTTATAGCCAGCTGATTAGCTATATATCAACCTGGTTAATTCAACAGACCAGCAAGCAGACCAGATGTTTAAGTCAGCTAGTTAAGTCAGCTGACATGAAGCTGGCTAGCTAGGTAGCAAGCTAGTTAAGTCAGTTGGCTAGCCAGCATTTTAGCTAATTAAGTCAGTTAGTTAAGTCAGCTGGCTAACCAGCTAGCTAGCTATGTATAGTGCTAGTAAAGTTAGCTCTCTAGCCACTGGCTAACTAGTTACATCAGCTAGTTGAGTCAGCTAGTACTCAGCTGGCTAGCTGGTGAAGTCAACTAATTGTCTGCTGGCTACCCATCTGGCTACATAGGCAGCAACCTAGTTAAATCTGCTGGCTAGTCAGCTGGCTTTTTGGGAAATCAGGTAACTAATTCAGCTGGTTTCCCAGCTGACAAGCTAGGTAATTAGCTAGTTTAGTCAGCTGCCTAGCCACCTGGTTTGCAGGTTAAGTCAGCTAGTTAATTCAGCAGGCCAGTCAGTTGCGTAGCTAGTTGTCAGTTAGTTAAGTCAGCTGGATAGCCAGCTGGCTAGCTGGTTAAATCAGCTAGTTAAGACGCTGGCCAACCAGCTTGCTAGCTAGGTTGCTAGCTAGTTAATTCAGCTAGTTAAATCAGCTGGCAAGCTAGGTAGCTATGTAGTTAAGTCAGCTATTTAATTCAGCTGGCTAGCTAGTTATGTCAGTTAGTTAAGTCAGCTGGCTAGGCAGCTGCCTATCATGGTAAGTATGTAGTTAAGTCAGCTGGCTAGCCATCTGGCTAGCTAGTTAAGTTACCTTGTTAAGACAGTTGGCTAGCCAGCTTGCTAGCTAGTTAAAAAGCTAGTTAACTCAGATGGCTAGACAACTGGGTAGCTAGTTATTAAAGCTAGTTAAGTCAGCTGACTAGCAAGGTAGCTAGTTAAGTCAGCTTGTTATGTCAGCTAGCTAACTAGTTAATTCAACTGGTTAACTCAACTAACTAGGTAGGTAGCAAGGTAGGTAGCTAGCTACTTATTTCAGGTAGTAAATTCAGTTTGCTAGCTAGTTAGTCAGCTAGTTAAGTCAGCTGGCTAGCCAGAAGCCTAGCTGTGTAGCCAACTAGTTTAGTAAGCTGGCTAGCCAGCTGGCTAGCTAGTTAACTCACCTAGTTAAGTCAACTCGCTAGTCAGCTGGATAGCTAGATATCCAGGCATTTAAGTCAACTGGCAAACCAGCGGGATACATAGATAGCTAGCTAATTAAGTCAGCTGGCTAGCCAGCTGTCTATCTACTGATGTCAGCTAGTTAAGTCAGCTGGTTACCCAGTTGGCTAACGAGGTTAGCTGGTTAAGTGAGCTAGTTAATTCAAGTGACTATCCATCTGTGTAGCTAGGTAGCTAGCTAATTAAGTCAGTTCGATAGCCTGCTGGTTAGCTGGTTAAGTCAACTATTTACATCAGCTGGCTAGCCACCTGCTAGGTAGGTAGTTAGCTAATTAAGTCCGCTGGCTTCCCAACTGGCTAGTTGGTTAAGTCAGCAAGTTAAGTGAACTGGATAGCCGGTTGGCTAGCTAGGTGTCTAGCTAGTTAAGCCGGCTGGCTAGCTGGACGTCTATCTAGTTAAGTCAACTAGTTAAGTCAGCTAGGTAGTGGGCTGGCTAGCTAGGTTACTGACAAGAAAAGCTGGCTGGTAAGCAGGCTGGTCAGGTAAGTGGCCTAGCTCGTTAATCAACAATTTAAGTCAGCTGGCTAACCAGTTGGCTAGCTAACTAAGTCATCTCATTAAGTCAATTGGATAGCCAGCTTGCTAGCTAGTGAAAAAACTAGTTAAGTCTGATGGCTAGACAACTGGCTATCTAGTTATTTCAGCTAGTTAATTCAGCTGGCTAACTTGGTAGCTAGCTAGATAAATAAGCTAGTTATGTCAGCTAGCTGACTAGTTAAGTCAGCTAGATAATTCAGCTAGCTAGCTTTATAGCTAGCTAGTTATTTCAGCTAGTAAAGTCAGCTGGCTAGTGAGGTAGCTAGCTAGTTAAGTCAGCCAGCTAAGTCAGCTGGCTAGCTAGTTAGCAAGCTGGCTAGCCAGTTAGGTCACCTAGTTATGTCAACTCGTTGGCCAGCTGGATATCTACATAGCTAGATAATTAAGTCAGGGGACAAGCATGCGGGATATGTATGTAGATAAGTCAGCTGGCGAGCCACCTGGTTTTCTAGAGCTGTAAGCTAGTTATATCAGCTGGCTAACTAGTTCA
Organism: Carlito syrichta; assembly: GCF_000164805.1. Lineage (NCBI taxonomy): Eukaryota > Metazoa > Chordata > Mammalia > Primates > Tarsiidae > Carlito > Carlito syrichta. The sequence goes on along the minus strand of NW_007154881.1, from coordinate 268 downwards.
GTTACCTATTTGAGTCAGCTGGCTAGCCAGTTGTCTAGTTCATTCATTCTTCTAGTTAATTCAAGTGGCTATCCATGTGCCTAGCTAGGTAGCTAGTTAGTTAAGCCAGCTGGTTAGCCGGATGTCTATCTAGTTAAGTCAGCTAGTTAAGTCAGGTAGATAGCCGGCTGGGTAGCTAGGTGGCTGCCAATATAAGCCAGCTGGTAAGCAGGCTGCTCAGGTAGGTGGCCAGCTACTTAAGCCGGCTGGTTAGACAGCTGATCAGCAG
>NW_007154880.1:998-8240 GCF_000164805.1 Carlito syrichta | reverse complement strand
GCTGATTTAACTAGCTGACTTAACGATGTAGCCAGGTCGCTAGTCAGCAGACTTAACTAGTTATCTACCTAGCTAGAAAGCTGATTAGCCAGTTGACTTATCTAGCTGACATAACTAGATAGCCTAAAGGCTAGCCAATTGACTTGTGTAGCTACCTACCGACATAGCCCGCTGATTTGCCAGCTGAATTGACAACTTAACTACCTAGTTAATGTACTTACCAGCCAACTGCCTTAATTAGGTGACTTATCTAGCTAGCCAGTTGTATAGCCAGATGACTTAACTAGATAGCAACACTGATAGGCAGCTGGCTAGCCAGATGATTTAACTAACTGACTTAACTAGCGATCCAGCTGACTTAAATTTCTGACTTAACTAGTTAGTTACCTATCTAGTCAGCTGACTTATCTAAATAACTTAACAAGCTAGCTACATAGCTTGTCGCTTGTCAGATGGCTGGCCAGCTAACTTAACTAACTTAAAGGGCTAGACAGCTGGCTAGCCAACTATTTGATAGTAGACTTAACTAGCTAGCTAGCTGGCTAGCCCAATGAATTAACTAGCTAATTTAACCAGTTAGTCAGCTGGCTAGCCAGCTGACTTAACTAGCTAGCTTCCTAGCTAGCCAGCTGGGATGCCAGCTGAATTAACTAGCTGACTTAACTAGCTAGCCAGCTCGCTAGCCAGCTGACTTAACCAGCTCTCTACCTAGCTAGCCAGCTGGCAAGTCAGCTGAATTAACTAGTTGGTTTAACCATCTAGCCAGCTGTGTGGCCTGCTGACTCAACATGCTGACTTAACTAGTTAGCTAGCTGGCTAGCCAGCTGACTTAACTAGCTCTCTACCTAGCTAGCTAGTCAGCTGCCTAACCAGTTAACTGAATTAGATGACTTAATTAGGTAGCCAGCTGGTTAGCCAACTGACTTAACTATCTCACTACCTAGATAGCCAGCTGGATACCCAGCTGACTTAACTAGCTGACTTAAATAGCTGGCCTGCTTGATACTCAGCTGAATTACCTATCTCGTTATATAGCTAGCCAGGTGGCTAGACAGCTGATTTGACTACTGGAATTAAGTAGCTAGCCAGCTGTCTTGTCAGCTCACTTAATTAGCAAGGTCCCTAGTCAGCAAGCTGGGTAGCCAGCTGACCTAACTAGGTGACTTAAATAGCTAGGCAGCAGGCAAGACAGCTGACTTAACTATCTAGCTACCTAGTTAGCCAGCTGTCTTGTCAGCTGACTTAACTAGGTGACTTAACTAGCTAGCCAGCTGGATAGCCAGTTGACTTAACTAGCTAACTACCTATGTAGCCCGCTCGCTTGCTAACTGACTTACCTAACTAGCTACCTAGCTAACCAGTGGATAGTGAACTAACTTAACGAATTTACTTAACTAGCTAGCTCACTGTCTAGACAGCTGACTTAACTATCTAGCTACCCAGCTAGCCAACAGGCTAAACAGCTGTCTTAACTCACTGACTTAAATAGTTAGCAAGCTGACTTAACTCGCTGACTTAACCTGCTATCTACCTAGCTATCCAGCTGGCCTAACTAGCTGAAATAACTAGCAAGTCAGATGGCTAGCCATCTGACTTAACAAACTTTTCAACTACATAACCAACTGGATTGTCAACTGACATAATGTGTTGACTTAACTAGCTAGCTAGCTGGTTGCAGCTGACTTAACTAACTGATTTACCCAGCTAGTCAGCTGGCTAGTCAGCTGATTAAAGTAGCTGGCTACCTACCAAGCCAGATGGCTAGCCAGCTGACTCGCTTAGGTGACTTAAGCTAGCAAGATGGCTAGCCAGTTCACATAACTAGCTAGCTAACTACCTAGCCAGCAGGCTATCCAGCAGAATTAACTAAGTGCATTGAACAGCTAGCCTGCTGATTACCAAGCTGACTTATCCAGCCAGCTAACTATATATTCAGCTGGCTAGACAGTTGACTAAAATAGCTGACTTGACTTGCTAACCAGTTGGGTACACAGCTGACTTGAATCACTGACATCACTAGCTAGACCGGTAGCTATCTAGCTGACTTAACTATCTAGTTACTACCTTGCCAGTTGTTTTGCCAGTTCTCTTAACTAGCTGAATTAACCAGCTAACCAGCTAGCTAGCCAATTGACTTAACTAGCTTGTTACCTAGCTAGCCAGCTGCCTTGAAATTTTAGCTAACTAGCTAGCTAGATAGCTAACAAGCTGACTTAAATAGTTAACTGGCTAGCAAGCTAGCTGACTCAAAGAGCTAGCTGACTAGTTAGCTTACTAAGTATCTAACATTGTAGCTAGGTGACTTAATCATCTTACTTAACTCAGCTAACAAGCTGGCTAGCTGACACAACCAGCTGACTTAATTCAGTAGTTAACTAGCTAGCTAGCCTACGCAACCAGCTGACTCAACTCGTTTTCTACCTAGCTAGCTAGCTGACTCAACCAGCTGACTTATTCCGTTAGTTAACTAGCTAGCTACCTCACTCAACCTGGTGACTAATTTAGATCACTAACTAGCTAGCTGTATTAACCAGGTGACTAATTTAGAAAGCTGACTTAACTGGCTGACTTAACTAGCTAGCTAGCTGACTTAACTACCTGAATTAAATAGTTACCTAACTATTTAACCAACTGAATAACTAGCTGATTTAATAATTAGCTAATAAGTTAGGTAGCAGACTTAAGTAGCTAACAAATAGCTAACTAGTGAGCTAGCTGACTTAGCCAGCTGTCTTAACTACTTTGATAATGAGGTAGCTAGATCACTTAACGAGTTGGATAATGAGTTAGTCAACTTAGCCAGTCGGCTTAACTAACCAGTCACCCTGCTGGTCAGCTGGCTAGCCAGCCGGTTTAACTAGCTGGTCAACTACCTGACCAGTTTGCTAATCAGCCAGCTGAACATGCCAGACACTTTGCTAGCCAGCTTGCTAACCAGCTGACTTAACTAGCTGTCTTAACTAAATAGCCATCCAGGTAGCCAGCTGGCTTAACTAGTTAGTCACCTAAAAATTCACTTAACTCACTGATTTAACTAGCTAGCCTGCTAAGCCAGCTGACTTTATTAGCTAGCTACCTACCTAGCCAGGTGGCTAGCCAGCTGAATTTTCTAGCTGACATAACCAGCTAGCAGGCTGGCTAGCAAGTTGACTTAAGTAGCTAGCTGCCTATCTAGCCAGATTGATAGCCACTTGATTTAACTAGCTAATTTAAACAGCTAGCCAGCTGGCTAGCCTGCTGACTCAAATAAGTGACTGAACTCGTTAGCCAGCTGGCAAGCCAGCTGATTTAACTAGCTGACATCACTAGCAAACCAGGTCGCTAGCCAGCTGACGTAACTAGTTAACTACATACGTATCCCACATGCTTCCCAGCTGACATAGTTCTCTAGTTACCTAGGTATCCAGCTGGTTAGCGAGCTGACTTATCTAGGTGACCTAACTAGCTTGCCAGCTGACTAGCCAGGTGATTTAATGAGTTAGCTACCCAGCTAGGAAGCTGGCTAGCCCATTGATGTAACTAGTTATGACAGGTAGTGACCTAGTTAAGTCAGTTCCATAGTCAGCTGGCTAGCTATTTAGGTCAGCTAGTTATGTCATCTGGCTATCCAGGTTCCTGGAGAGTAAGAGAGCTAGTTATGTCAGCTGGCTAGCCAGCTGGATTACTAGTTAATTCAGCTAGTTTAGTCACTTGGCTGGCATGCTACTAGCTAGCCAGTTGATTTTACTATCTGAAATAACTAGCTAGATACTTAGCTAGCTATCTAGCTAGCTAGCTGACTTATCTAGCAGACTTAACTAGTCAGCTTGCTCACATAACTAGCTTAGTTAACTAGCTAGCTACCTATCTAGCCAGTTGACTTGACTAGTTGAAATAATTAGCTAGCCAGCGATCTAGCCAAATGCCTTAACTAGCTTTTTAACTAGCTAATGAGCTGGCTAGCCAACTGACTTAACGAGTTGACTTAACTAGCTAGCCAACTGGTTATCCAACTGACTTAAGTAGTTGATTAACGAGCTAGGTAGCAGGCCAGCCAGGTGACTAAACTAGCTGAATTAACTAGTAATCCAACTGGCTAGCCAGTTGACATAACTAGCTCTCTTACTCTCCAGGAACCTGGATAGCCAGATGACATAACTAGCTGACTTAATTAGCTAGCCAGCTGACTAGGGAACTGACTTAACTAGGTCACTACCTATCATAACTAGCTGTCTTTACTAGGTGGCCTGCTTACTAGCCAGTTGAATTAACTAGCTTTCTACATAGCTAGCCATCTGGCTATCCAGCTGAATTAACGAGGTAACATATCTAGATAGCTAGTTGTCTAGTCAGCTGAATAAATATCAAGCTAGCTAACTATCCTGTGGGCTAGTCAGCTGACTTCACTAGGTGATTAACTATCTAGCCAGCAGGCTACACAACTGTCATTACTAGCTAACTACCTAGCTAGCAAGCTGGCTAACAAACTGACTTAACTAGCTGACTTAACTACTTAGCCATGTGGCTAGCCAGCTTACTTAATTGCCTAGCTACCTAGCTAGAAAGCAGGCTAGCCAACTGCCTTAACTAGCTTACTTAATGAAGTAACCAGCTGGCTAGCCAGTAGACTTAAATTGCTATCTGCCTAGCTAGACAGCTGAATAGCCAGCTGACTTAACTAGCTGACATAACTAGACCCTGGGAGGATACCCAGCTGACTTAACTAGCTACTTACTTACATAGCCTGCTAGCTTGCCAGCTGACTTAACTACCTAACTACCTAGCTACCTAGCTAAAATCCTGGCCAGCAAGTTGTCTTAACTAAGTGATATAAATACTTAGTCAGTTGGCTAGCCAGCTGACTTAACCAACTAGCAAGCTAGTGAGCTTACACGTTATCTAACGTGCTAGTTAGCTGTCTTAATTATCTTACTTAACCCGTTAACTAACAAGCTAGCTATCTGACTCATCCAGCTGACTTACCTCGTTAGCTAATGAACTAGCTAGCCTACTCAACCAGCTGACTCAACCTTTTTGCTAACTAGCTAGCTAGCTGACTCAACTAGTGGACTTTACCATTCAGTTAACTAGCTCACTATCTGACTCAACCTGCTGACTTAACCCGTTAGCTAGCTAGCAAGCTAGCTGTCTTAACCAGCTGACTAAATAAGAAAGCTGACTTAACTAACTTAGCTAGCTGACTTAACGACTTAGCTAGATGAATTAACTGACTGACTTAACCAGTTAGCTAGTTGACAACTACCTGAATTAAAAAGTTAGTTAACATTTAACTAGATGAATAACTAGCTGATTAACTAATTAGCTAACTAGTTTGGTAGCAGACTTAAGTAGCTGACTTAAATATTTATCTAACTAGTGAGCTAGTTGACTTATCTAGCTGACTTAGGTAGCCAGCTTTTTATCTAGCAGACTTAGTTAGCTGACTTAAGTAGTTGGCTAATGAGATACTACCTGATTTAGCGAGTTGGTTAATGAGTTAGCTAATTGTTTTTACTAGTGATAAACGAGTAAATTAGCTGACTTAACTAGTTGGTTAACGAGTTAACTAGGTGGCTTAACTTGTTGGCTGACGAGTCAACAGACTAGTTAGCTGGTTTAACATATTGGCTGACTACATGGCCGACTTCTTAGCTGGCTTAGCAAGTTGGCCGATTAGATGGCCCACTAGTTAGCTGGGCCAAATTGTTGACTGGCGAGTTGGCCCACTAGTTAGCTTGGTTAACTAGTTGCCATGCTGGTTTGCTGAACTAACCATTCAGCCGATTAGTTGACCAACTATTTAGCTGGCATAACTAGTAAGCTTACTAGTTAGCTGAGCTAACTTAAGAGCTGACAAGTTGGCTGACTAGCTGGCCAATTGGTTAACCAACTCAACTAGTTGGTTGGCTAGTAGGCTGACCAGATAGCTGACTTAACCCTTCGACCTGCGTGTGAACTGACAGGTAAGCTGACTTAACAAGTCGACCAGTGAGTCAATCGAATTGTCAACTGACTTCACTAGTTGACCAGTGAGTAAGCTGACTTATCAGCTGATTTAACTAGTCAGCCAGTGAGTGAGCTGACCTGTCAGCTGAAAACTAATTGGCCGGTGAGTGAGCTGACTTTTCATCTGAATTTAGTCAGCTGGTGAGTGAGCCAACAGCTCAGAAGACTTAACTAGTCGACCGACAATTGAGCCTACCAGTAAGCCTAGTTAACTAGTCAGCCTTCCAGTGAGCCGATGGGTGAGCTGCCTTAACTTGTCAACCGGTGAGTGAGCCAACTGGTGAACTGACTTAACTAGTCAGCTGGTAAGGAAGCCAACAAATTAGCTGACCTGTTTGCCTGTGAGCAAGTGGACAAGTTAGTTGACCTGTTGGCTGGCAAGTGAGCCGACTAGTTTGTGGACCAGTTGGCAGGCGAGTGAGCCAACTCGTTAACTGACCTGATGGAAAGTGAGCGATTCCACTAGTTAGCTGAAAAGCTAGCTGAGTTGCTGGCCGACTAGTTAGATAAACACCTAGCTGATTTGCTATCTGACTTAACTAGCTAGCTGACTAGCTAGCTGGCTATCAAACTGACATAACATGCTACCAAACAAGCTATCTAGCTGTGTAACTAGATAATTAGCTTGTTAACTGAGTAGTTATCTAGCTAGCTGACTGAACTGCCTAGCTGAGTACTTAGCTGAATTGCTAGCTGACTTAACTAGGTAGCTGACTACCAATATGAATAGCTAGGTGACATAACTAGGTAACTAAATAGCTAGCTGACTTGCTAGCTGACTTAACTAGCTAACTGGCTAGATAGCTGGCTTAACTAGTTGACTAACTAGTTGGCTAACTAGCTAGCTAGTCAGCTGACTTAACTAACTAGCTATCTCGTTGGCTAGATGGCTAGCCAGCTGTCTTAACTAGCTAGCTACCTGGCTGGCTAGGTGGCTAGGCAGCCAGCTAGCTAGCAAGTGGGCTGACCAACTGGATAGCTAGAGGGCTTAAATAGCCAGCCAGATGGCTGGACAGTCGGAATGACACCTGGCTTAACTAGCCAGCCACACTGCTGATCAGCTGTCTAACCAGCCGGCTTAAGTAGCTGGCCATCTACCTGAGCAGCCTGCTTACCAGCTGGCTTATATTGGCAGCCACATAGCTAGACAGCCGGCTATCTACCTGACTTAACTAGCTGACTTAACTAGATAGACATCCGGCTACCCAGCTGGCTTAACTAACTAGCTACCTAGCTAGGCACATGGATAGCCACTTG
>NW_007154880.1:0-666 GCF_000164805.1 Carlito syrichta | reverse complement strand
TAACTAGCTAGCCAGCTTGCTAACTAGCTAGCCCAGCTGACTTAGCTGGCTGACTTAACTAGCTAGCTACCTCACTAGCCAGCTGACTTTATTAGCTGAAATAACTAGCTAGTTATAAAGCTAGCTAGCTGAATTATCTAGCTGACTTAACTAGTCAGCTAGCTGACATAACTAGCTTATTTGTCTAGCTAGCTACCAAGCTAACCAGCTGAATTAACTAGCTGAAATAACTAGATAGCCAGTTGTCTAGTCATCAGACTTAACTAGTTTTTTCACTAGCTAGCAAGCTGGCTACCCAATTGACTTAATGAGGTGACTTAATTAGCTAGCCAACTGGTTAGCCAGCTGACTTAAATTGTTGATTAACGAGCTAGGCCACTTACCTGACCAGCCTGTTAACCAGCCAGCTTTTCTTGTCAGTAACCTAGCTAGCCAGCCCACTACCTAGCTGACTTAACTAGTTGACTTAGCTAGATAGACGTCCAGCTAGCCAGCCGGCTTAACTAGCTAGACACCTAGCTAGCCAACCGGCTATCCAGTTCACTTAACTTGCTGACTTAACCAGCTAGCCAGCTGGCAAGCCAGCGGATTTAATTAGCTAACTACCTACCTAGCAGGTGGCTAGCCAGCTGACGTGAATAGTTGACTTAACCAGCTAACCAGCAG
>NW_007154879.1:0-2971 GCF_000164805.1 Carlito syrichta | reverse complement strand
GGCTTGCCAGCTGGCTAGCTGGTTAAGTCAGCAAGTTAAGTGAACTGGATAGCCGGTTGGCTAGCTAGGTGTCTAGCTAGTTAAGCCGGCTGGCTAGCTGGACGTCTATCTAGCTAAGTCAACTAGTTAAGTCAGCTAGGTAGTGGGCTGGCTAGCTAGGTTACTGACAAGAAAAGCTGGCTGGTTAGCAGGCTGGTCAGGTAAGTGGCCTAACTCGTTAATGAACAATTTAAGTCAGCTGGCTAACCAGTTGGCTAGCTAATTAAGTCACCTCATTAAGTCAATTGGGTAGCCAGCTTGCTAGCTAGTGAAAAAACTAGTTAAGTCTGATGGCTAGACAACTGGCTATCTAGTTATTTCAGCTAGTTAATTCAGCTGGCTAGCTTGGTAGCTAGCTAGATAAATAAGCTAGTTATGTCAGCTAGCTGACTAGTTAAGTCAGCTAGATAATTCAGCTAGCTAGCTTTATAGCTAGCTAGTTATTTCAGCTAGTAAAGTCAGCTGGCTAGTGAGGTAGCTAGCTAGTTAAGTCAGCCAGCTAAGTCAGCTGGCTAGCTAGTTAGCAAGCTGGCTAGCTAGTTAGGTCACCTAGTTATGTCAGCTCGTTGGCCAGCTGGATATCTACATAGCTAGATAGTTAAGTCAGCAGACAAGCATGCAGGATATGTATGTAGCTAAGTCAGCTGGCTAGCCACCTGGTTTTCTAGTGCTGCAAGCTAGTTATATCAGCTGGCTAACTAGTTCAGTTACCTAGTTGAGTCAGCTGGCTAGCCAGCTGTCTAGTTCATTCATTCTTCTAGTTAATTCAAGTGGCTATCCATGTGCCTAGCTAGGTAGCTAGTTAGTTAAGCCAGCTGGGTAGCCTTATCTAGTTAAGTCAGCTAGTTAAGTCAGGTAGATAGCCAGCTGGCTAGCTAGGTGGCTGCCAATATAAGCCAGCTGGTAAGCAGGTAGCTCAAGTAGGTGGCCAGCTACTTAAACCAGCTGGTTAGACAGCTGATTAGCAGGGTGGCTGGCTAGTTAAGCCGGCTGTCATTCCGACTGTCCAGCCATCCAGCTGGCTATTTAAGCCCTCTAGCTATCCAGTGGTCAGCCCACTCTCTAGCTAACTGACTGCCTAGCCACCTAGCCAGCCAGGTAGCTAGCTAGTTAAGACAGCTGGCTGCCATCTAGCCAACGAAATAGCTAGTTAGTTAAGTCAGCTGGCTAGCCAGCTAGTTAGTCAACTAGTTAGTCAATTAGTTAAGCCAGCTATCTAGCCAGTTTGCTAGTTAAGTCAGCTAGCAAGTCAGCTAACTATTTAGCTACCTAGTTATGTCAACTAGCTATTCATATTGGTAGTCAGCTAGCTAGTTAAGTCAGCTAGCAATTCAGCTAAGTACTCAGCTAGGCAGTTCAGTCAGCTAGCTAGATAACTACTCAGTTAACAAGCTAATTATCTAGTTAGACAGCTAGATAGCTTGTTTGGTAGCATGTTATGTCAGTTTGATAGCCAGCTCGCTAGTCAGCTAGCTAGTTAAGTCAGATAGCAAATCAGCTAGGTGTTTATCTAACTAGTCGGCCAGCAACTCAGCTAGCTTTTCAGCTAACTAGTGGAATCGCTCGCTTTCCATCAGGTCAGCTAACGAGTTGGCTCATTCGCCTGCCAACTGGTCCACAAACTAGTTGGCTCACTTGCCAGCCAACAGGTCAACTAACTTGTCCACTTGCTCATGGGCAAACAGGTCGGCTAATTTGTTGGCTTCCTCACTAGTTAAGTCAGCTCACCAGTTGGTTCACTCACCGGTTGACAAGTTAAGGCAGCTCACCCATTGGCTCACTGGCAGGCTGACTAGTTAACTAGGTTTACCGGTAGGCTCAATTGTCGGTCGACTAGTTAAGTCTTCTGAGCTGTTGGCTCACTCACCAGCCGACTAAATTCAGATGAAAAGTCAGCTCACTCACCGGTCAATTAGTTGTCAGCTGACAGGTCGGCTCACTCGCTGGCTGACTAGTTAAATCAGCTGATAAGTCAGCTTACTCACTGGTCAACTAGTTAAGTCAGTTGACAATTCGATTGACTCACTGGTCGACTGTTAAGTCGGCTTACCTGTCTGCTCACACGCAGGTCAAAGAGTTAAGTCAGCTATCTGGTCAGCATACTAGCCAACCAAGTAGTTGTGTTAGTTAAGCAATCGGCCAGCTAGTCAGTCAACTTGTCAGCTCTTAAGTTAGCTCAGCTAACTAGTAAGCTTACTAGTTATGCCAGCTAAATAGTTGGTCAACTAGTCGGCTGAATGGTTAGTTCAACAAACCAGCATGGCAACTTGTTAACCAAGCTAACTAGTGGGCCAACTCTTCAGTCAACAATTTGGCTCAGCTAACTAGTGGGCCGTCTAATCGGCCAACTTGCTAAGCCAGCTAACAAGTCGGCCATGTAGTCAGCCAATATTTTAAACCAGCTAACTAGTCTGTAGACTCGTCAGCCAACAAGTTAAGCCAACTAGTTAACTCGTTAACCAACTAGTTAAGTCAGATAATTTACTCGTTTATCACTAGTAAAAACAATTAGCTAACTCATTAACCAACTAGCTAAATCAGGTAGTATCTCATTAGCCAACTAATTAAGTCAGCTAACTAAGTCTGCTAGATAAAAAGCTGGCTAACTAAGTCAGCTAGATAAGTCAACTAGCTCACTAGTTAGCTAAATATTTAAGTCAGCTACTTAAGTCTGCTACCAAACTAGTTAGCTAATTAGTTAATCAGCTAGTTATTCATCTAGTTAAATAGTTAGCTAACTTTTTAATTCAGGTAGTTAAGTCAGCTAGCTAACTGGTTAAGTCAGTCAGTTAATCATCTAGCTAAGTCGTTAAGTCAGCTAGCTAAGTTAGTTAAGCTAGCTTTCTTATTTAGTCAGCTGGTTAAGACAGCTAGCTTGCTAGCTAGCTAACGGGTTAAGTCAGCAGGTTGAGTCAGGTAGTGAGCTAGTTAA
>NW_007154878.1:0-10309 GCF_000164805.1 Carlito syrichta | reverse complement strand
CCAGCTGACTTAACTAGCTGACTTAACTAGGGTTGGTACCTAGCTAGCCAGTTGACTATACTAGCTGAAATAACTAGATAGCTAGCTATCTAGCTAGCCAGCCGAATTGACTAGTTGACTTAACTAGCTAGCTAGCTGACATAAATAGCTGACTTAACTAGTTAACTAGCTAGCCAGCTGATTTAACATGCTGAAATAACTACATAGGTAACTGTCTAACCATCTGAGTAAGTAGCTTTTTAACTAGCTACTGAGCTGGTTAGGCAAGTCTTAATGAGGTGACTTAATTAGCTAGCTAACTGGTTAGCCAGCTGACTTAACTAGTTAATTATTGATCTAGGCAGCTGGCCAGCCTGGTGACTAAACAAGTTAACTTAACTAGTTATCCAGGTGGCTAGTCAGCTAACTTAAGTAGTACTTTACCTCTTTAGCCACCTGGATAGCCAGCTGACTTATCTAGTTGAATTAATTATCTAGCAAGCTGCATAGCCAACTGACTTAACTAGGTCACTGCCTAGCTAGCCAGCTTGCTAGCCAGCTGAATAAACTACCTGTCCATAACTAGCTGGCCTGCTTTCTACCCAGTTGAATTAAATAGCTTGCTACATAGCTAACCAGCTAGCTATCCAGCAGAATTAACTAGGTGACTTATCTAGCTAGTCAGCTGTCTAAACATCTGACATAATTAAAAAGCTACCTACCTAGCCAGCAGGCTAGTAAGCTGACTTAACTAGGTGACTTAACTAGCTAACCAGCTTGCTAGACTGCTGACATAACTAACTAGCTACCAAGTTAGCAAGTTGGCTAGCTAGCTGACTTAACTAGCTGATTTAATTAGCTTGCTATCTTACATATCTAGCTGACTTAACTAGCTAGTTTCCTAGAATGCCAGCTGATTTAACTAGCTGAAATAACTAGCGAGCCAGCTGGCTGTCCATATGAAGTAAATAGATTTTTAGCAAGTTAGCCAGCTGGCTATACAACTTAATTAATGTGCTGACTTAAGCATCTACGCAGCTGAATAGCCAGCTGACTAAAGTAGCTGGCTTAACTAGCTGGCCAGCTGTCTAACCACCTGAATTAATTGCCTAGCTACTTAGCTATCCAGCAGACTAGCCAGCTGATTTAACTAGCTGACTTAACGATGTAGCCAGCTCGCTAGTCAGCAGACTTAACTAGCTATCTACCTAGCTAGAAAGCTAATTAGCCAGTTGACTTATCTAGCTGACATAACTAGATAGCCTAAAGGCTAGCCAATTGACTTGTGTAGCTACCTACTGACATAGCCCGCTGATTTGCCAGCTGAATTGACTACTTAACTACCTAGTTAATGTGCTTACCAGCCAACTGCCTTAATTAGGTGACTTATCTAGCTGACCAGTTGTATAGCCAGATGACTTAACTAGATAGCAACACTGATAGGCAGCTGGCTAGCCAGATGATTTAACTAACTGACTTAACTAGTGATCCAGCTGACTTAAATTTCTGACTTAACTAGTTAGTTACCTATCTAGTCAGCTGACTTATCTAGATAACTTAACAAGCTAGCTACATAGCTTGTCAGATGGCTGGCCAGCTAACTTAACTAACTAACTTAAACGGCTAGACAGCTGGTTAGCCAACTATTTAATAGTAGACTTAACTAGCTAGCCAGCTGGCTAGCCCAATGAATCAACTAGCTGATTTAACCAGTTAGTCAGCTGGCTAGCCAGCTGACTTAACTAGCTAGCTTCCTAGCTAGCCAGCTGGGAAGCCAGCTGAATTAACTAGCTGACTTAACTAGTTAGCCAGCTGGCTAGCCAGCTGACTTAACTAGCTCTCTACCTAGCTAGCCAGCTGGCAAGCCAGCTGAATTAACTAGTTGGTTTAACCATCTAGTCAGCTGTGTAACCTGCTGACTCAACATGCTGACTTAACTAGTTAGCCAGTTGGCTAGCCAGCTGACTTAACTAGCTCTCTACCTAGCTAGCTAGTCAGCTGCCTAACCAGTTAACTAAATTAGATGACTTAATTAGGTAGCCAGCTGGTTAGCCAACTGACTTAACTATCTCACTACCTAGATAGCCAGCTGGATACGCAGCTGACTTAACTAGCTGACTTAAATAGCTGGCCTGCTTGATAGTCAGCTGAATTAACTATCTCGTTATATACCTAGCCAGGTGGCTAGACAGCTGATTTGACTACTGGAACTAAGTAGCTAGCCATCTGTCTTGTCAGCTCACTTAATTAACAAGGTCCCTAGCCAGCAAGCTGGGTAGCCAGCTGACCTAACTAGGTGACTTAAATAGCTAGGCAGCAGGCAAGACAGCTGACTTAACTATCTAGCTACCTAGTTAGCCAGCTGTCTTGTCAGCTGACTTAACTAGGTGACTTAACTAGCTAGCCAGCTGGATAGCCAGTTGACTTAACTAGCTAACTACCTATGTACCCCGCTCGCTTGCTAACTGACTTACCTAACTAGCTACCTAGCTAACCAGTGGATAGTGAACTAACTTAACGAATTTACTTAACTAGCTAGCTCACTGTCTAGACAGCTGACTTAACTATCTAGCTACCCAGCTAGCCAACTGGCTAGACAGCTGTCTTAACTCGCTGACTTAAGTAGTTAGCAAACTGACTTAACTAGCTGACTTAACCTGCTATCTACCTAGCTATCCAGCTGGCCTAACTAGCTGAAATAACTAGCCAGCCAGATGGCTAGCCATCTGACATAACGAACTTTTCAACTACATAACCAACTGGATTGTCAACTGACTTAATGTGTTGACTTAACTAACTAGCTAGCTGGCTGCAGCTGACTTAACTAGCTGATTTACCCAGCTAGTCAGCTGGCTAGTCAGCTGACTAAAGTAGCTGGCTACCTACCAAGCCAGATGGCTAGCCAGCTGACTCGCTTAGGTGACTTAAGCTAACAAGATGGCTAGCCAGCTCACATAACTAGCTAGCTAACTACCTAGCCAGCAGGCTATCCAGCAGAATTAACTACGTGCTTTGAACAGCTAGCCTGCTGATTACCAAGCTGACTTATCCAGCCAGCTAACTACATATCCAGCTGGCTAGACAGTTGACTAAAATAGCTGACTTAACCTGCTAACCAGTTGGTTACACAGCTGACTTGAATCATGACATCACTAGCTAGACCGGTAACTATCTAGCTGACTTAACTATCTAATTACTACCTTGCCAATTGTTTTGCCAGTTCTCTTAACTAGCTGAATTAACCAGCTAACCAGCTAGCTAGCCAACTGACTTAACTAGCTTGTTACCTAGCTAGCCAGCTGCCTTGAAATTTTAGCTAACTAGCTAGCGAGATAGCTAACAAACTGACTTAAATAGTTAGCTGGCTAGCAAGCTAGCTGACTCAAAGAGCTAGCTGACTAGTTAGCTTACTAAGTATCTAACATTGTAGCTAGGTGACTTAATCATCTTACTTAACTCAGCTAACAAGCTGGCTAGCTGACACAACCAGCTGACTTAACTCAGTAGTTAACTAGCTAGCTAGCCTACACAACCAGCTGACTCAACTCGTTTTCTACCTAGCTAGCTAGCTGACTCAACCAGCTGACTTATTCCGTTAGTTAACTAGCTAACTACCTCACTCAACCTGCTGACTTAACCTGTTAGCTCACTAGCTAGCTAGCTGTATTAACCAGGTGACTAATTTAGAAAGCTGACTTAACTAGTTGTCTTAGCTAGCTGACAACTATTTAGCTAGCTGACTTAACTGGCTGACTTAACTAGCTAGCTAGCTGACTTAACTACCTGAATTAAATAGTTAACTAACTATTTAACCAGCTGAATAACTAGCTGATTTAATAATTAGCTAATAAGTTAGGTAGCAGACTTAAGTAGCTAACAAATAGCTAACTAGTGAACTAGCTGACTTAGCCAGCTGTCTTAACTACTTTGATAATCAGGTAGCTAGATCACTTAACGAGTTGGTTAACGAGTTAGTCAACTTAGCCAGTCGGCTTAACTAACCAGTCACCCTCCTGGTCAGCTGGCTAGCCAGCCAGTTTAACTAGCTGGTCACCTACCTGACCAGTTTGCTAATCAGCCAGCTGAACATGCCAGACACTTTGCTAGCTGGCTTGCTAGCCAGCTGACTTAACTAGCTGTCTTAACTAAATAGCCATTCAGTTAACCAGCTGACTTAACTAGTTAGTCACCTAAAAAGTTCACTTAACTCACTGATTTAACTAGCTAGCCTGCTAAGCCAGCTGACTTAATTAGCTAGCTACCTACCTAGTCAGGTGGCTAGCCAGCTGAATTTTCTAGCTGACATAACCAGCTAGCAGGCTGGCTAGCAAGTTGACTTAAGTAGCTAGCTACCTATCTAGCCAGATTGATAGCCCCTTGATTTAACTAGCTAATTTAAACAGCTAGCCAGCTGGCTAGCCTGCTGACTCAAATAAGTGACTGAACTCGTTAGCCAGCTGGTTAGCCAGCTGATTTAACTAGCTGACATCACTAGAAAACCAGGTCGCTAGCCAGCTGACGTAACTAGTTAACTACATACGTATCCCACATGCTTCCCAGCTGACATAGTTTTCTAGTTACCTAGCTATCCAGTTGGTTAGCGAGCTGACTTATCTAGGTGACCTAACTAGCTTGCCAGCTGACTAACCAGGTGATTTAATGAGTTAGCTACCCAGCTAGGAAGCTGGCTAGCCCATTGATGTAACTAGTTATGACAGGTAGTGACCTAGTTAAGTCAGTTCCCTAGTCAGCTGGCTAGCTAATTAAGTCAGCTAGTTACGTCATCTGGCTATCCAGGTTCCTGGAGAGTAAGAGAGCTAGTTATGTCAGCTGGCTAGCCAGCTGGATTACTAGTTAATTCAGCTAGTTTAGTCACCTGGCTGGTATGCTACTAGCTAGCCAGTTGATTTTACTATCTGAAATAACTAGCTAGATACTTAGCTAGCTATCTAGCTAGCTAGCTGACTTATCTAGCAGACTTAACTAGTCAGCTTGCTCACATAACTAGCTTAGTTAACTAGCTAGCTACCTAGCTAGCCAGTTGACTTGACTAGAGCTGAAATAACTAGCTAGCCAGCGATCTAGCCAAATGCCTTAACTAGCTTTTTAACTAGCTAACGAGCTGGCTAGCCAACTGACTTAACGAGTTGACTTAACTAGCTAGCCAACTGGTTATCCAACTGACTTAAGTACTTGATTAACGAGCTAGGTAGCAGGCCAGCCAGGTGACTAAACTAGCTGAATTAACTAGTAATCCAGCTGGCTAGCCAGCTGACATAACTAGCTCTCTTACTCTCCAGGAACCTGGATAGCCAGATGACATAACTAGCTGACTTCATTAGCTAGCCAGCTGACTAGGGAACTGACTTAACTAGGTCACTACCTGTCATAACTAGCTGTCTTTACTAGGTGGCCTGCTTACTAGCCAGTTGAATTAACTAGCTTTCTACATAGCTAGCCATCTGGCTATCCAGCTGAATTAACTAGGTAACATATCTAGATAGCTAGTTGTCTAGTCAGCTGAATAAATATCAAGCTAGCTAACTATCCAGTGGGCTAGTCAGCTGACTTCACTAGGTGATTAACTATCTAGCCAGCAGGCTACACAGCTGTCATAACTAGCTAACTACCTAGCTAGCAAGCTGGCTAACAAGCTGACTTAACTAGCTGACTTAACTACCTAGCCATGTGGCTAGCCAGCTTACTTAATTGCCTAGCTACCTAGCTAGAGAGCAGGCTAGCCAACTGCCTTAACTAGCTTACCTAATGAAGTAACCAGCTGGCTAGCCAGTAGACTTAAATAGCTATCTGCCTAGCTAGACAGCTGAATAGCCAGCTGACTTAACTAGCTGACATAACTAGACCCTGGGAGGCTACCCAGCTGACTTAACTAGCTACTTACTTACATAGCCTGCTAGCTTGCCAGCTGACTTAACTACCTAACTACCTAGCTAACATGCTGGCCAGCGAGTTGTCTTAACTAGGTGACATAAATACTTAGTCAGTTGGCTAGCCAGCTGACTTAACCAACTAGCAAGCTAGTGAGCTTACACGTTATCTAACGTGCTAGTTAGCTGTCTTAATTATCTTACTTAACTCGCTAACTAACAAACTAGCTATCTGACTCATCCAGCTGACTTACCTCGTTAGCTAATGAACTAGCTAGCCTACTCAACCAGCTGACTCAACCCTTTTACTAACTAGCTAGCTAGCTGACTCAACTAGTGGACTTTACCATTCAGTTAACTAGCTCACTACCTGACTCAACCTGCTGACTTTACCCGTTAGCTAGTTAGCAAGCTAGCTGTCTTAACCAGCTGACTAAATAAGAAAGCTGGCTTAACTAACTTAGCTAGCTGACTTAACGACTTAGCTAGATGAATTAACTGACTGACTTAGCCAGTTAGCTAGTTGACTTAACTACCTGAATTAAAAAGTTAGCTAACTATTTAACTAGATGAATAACTAGCTGATTAACTAATTAGCTAACTAGTTTGGTAGCAGACTTAAGTAGCTGACTTAAATATTTAGTTAACTAGTGAGCTAGTTGACTTATCTAGCTGACTTAGGTAGCCAACTTTTTATCTAGCAGACATAGTTAGCTGACTTAATTAGTTGGCTAATGAGATACTACCTGATTTAGCGAGTTGGTTAATGAGTTAGCTAACTATTTTTACTAGTGATAAATGAGTAAATTAACTGACTTAACTAGTTGGTTAATGAGTTAACTAGGTGGCTTAACTTGTTGGCTGACGAGTCGACAGACTAGTTAGCTGGTTTAACATATTGGCTGACTACATGGCCGACTTGTTAGCTGGCTTAGCAAGTTGACCGATTAGACGGCCCACTAGTTAGCTGGGCCAAATTGTTGACTGACGAGTTGGCCCACTAGTTAGCTTGGTTAACTAGTTGCCATGCTGGTTTGCTGAACTAACCATTCAGCCGATTAGTTGACCAACTATTTAGCTGGCATAACTAGTAAGCTTACAAGTTAGCTGAGCTAACTTAAGAGCTGACAAGTTGGCTGACTAGCTGGCCAATTGGTTAACCAACTCAACTAGTTGGTTGGCTAGTAGGCTGACCAGATAGCTGACTTAACTCTTCGACCTGCGTGTGAGCAGACAGGTAAGCTGACTTAACAAGTCGACCAGTGAGTCAATAGAATTGTTGACCAGTGAGTAAGCAGACTTATCAGCTGATTTAACTAGTCAGCCAGTGAGTGAGCCGACCTGTCAGCTGACAACTAATTGGCAGGTGAGTGAGCTGACTTTTCATCTGAATTTAGTCAGCTGGTGAGTGAGCCAACAGCTCAGAAGACTTAACTAGTCGACCGACAATTGAGCCAACCGGTAAGCCTAGTTAACTAGTCAGCCTGACAGTGAACTGATGGGTGAGCTGCCTTAACTTGTCAACCGGTGAGTGAGCCAACTGGTGAGCTGACTTAACTAGTCAGCTGGTGAGGAAGCCAACAAATTAACTGACCTGTTTGCCTGTGAGCAAGTGGACAAGTTAGTTGACCTGTTGCCTGGCAAGTGAGCTGACTAGGTTGTGGACCAGTTGGCAGGCGAGTGAGCCAACTCGTTAGCTGACCTGATGGAAAGTGAGCGATTCCAGTAGTTAGCTGAAAAGGTAGCTGAGTTGCTGGCCGACTAGTTAGATAAACACCTAGCTGATTTGCTATCTGACTTAACTAGCTAGCTGACTAGCTAGCTGGCTATCAAGCTGACATAACATGCTACCAAGCAAGCTATCTAGCTGTCTAACTAGATAATTAGCTTGTTAACTGAGTAGTTATCTAGCTAGCTGACTTAACTGCCTAGCTGAGTACTTAGCTGAATGGCTAGCTGACTTAACTAGCTAGCTGACTACCAATATGAATAGCTAGTTGACATAACTAGGTAGTTAAACAGTTAGCTGACTTACTAGCTGACTTAACTAGCTAACTGGCTAGATAGCTGGCTTAACTAGTTGACTAACTAGTTGGCTAACTAGTTGGCTAGTCAGCTGACTTAACTAACTAGCTATCTCGTTGGCTAGATGGCTAGCCAGCTGTCTTAACTAGCTAGCTACCTGGCTGGCTAGGTGGCTAGGCAGCCAGCTAGCTGGCGAGTGGGCTGGCCAACTGGATAGCTAAAGGGCTTAAATAGCCAGCCGGATGGCTGGACAGTCGGAATGACAGCCGGCTTAACTAGCCAGCCACCCTGCTGATCAGCTGTCTAACCAACTGGCTTAAGTAGCTGGCCACCTACCTGAGCAGCCTGCTTACCAGCCGGCTTATATTGGCAGCCACCTAGTTAGCCAGCCGGCTATCTACCTGACTTAACTAGCTGACTTAACTAGATAGACATCCGGCTACCCAGCTGTCTTAACTAACTAGCTACCTAGCTAGGCACATGGATAGCCACTTTAATTAACTAGAAGAATGAATGAACTAGACAGCTGGCTAGCCAGCTGACTCAACTAGGTAACTGAACTAGTTAGCTAGCTGATATAACTAGCTTACAGCTCTAGAAAACCAGGTGGCTCGCCAGCTGACTTATCTACATACATATCCCGCATGCTTGTCCCCTGACTTAATTATCTAGCTATGTAGATATCCAGCTGGCCAACGAGTTGACATAACTAGGTGACCTAACTGGCTAGCCAGCTTGCTAACTAGCTAGCCAGCTGACTTAGCTGGCTGATTTAACTAGCTAGCTACCTCACTAGCCAGCTGACTTTACTAGCTGAAATAACTAGCTAGCTGACATAACTAGCTTATTTATCTAGCTAGCTACCTAGCTAGGCAGCTGAATTAACTAGCTGAAATAACTAGATAGCCAGTTGTCTAGCCATCAGACTTAACTAGTTTTTTCACTAGCTAGCAAGCTGGCTATTCAATTGACTTAATGAGATGACTTAGTTAGCTAGCCAACTGGTTAGCCAGCTGACTTAAATTGTGATTAACGAGCTAGGCCACTTACCTGACCAGCCTGCTTACCAGCCAGCTTTTCTTGTCAGTAACCTAGCTAGCCAGCCCACTACCTAGCTGACTTAACTAGTTGACTTAACTAGATAGACGTCCAGCTAGCCAGCCGGCTTAACTAGCTAGACACCTAGCTAGCCAACCGGCTATCCAGTTCACTTAACTTGCTGACTTAACCAACTAGCCAGCTGGGAAGCCAGCGGACTTAATTAGCTAACTACCTACCTAGCAGGTGGCTAGCCAGCTGACGTAAATAGTTGACTTAACCAGCTAACCAGCAGGCTATCGAACTGACTTAATTAGCTAGCTACCTAGCTACACAGATGGCTAGTCACTTGAATTAACTAGCTCACTTAACCAGCTAACCTCGTTAGCCAACTGGGTAACCAGCTGACTTAACTAGCTGACATCAGTAGATAGACAGCTGGCTAGCCAGCTGACTTAATTAGCTAGCTATCTATGTATCCCGCTGGTTTGCCAGTTGACTTAAATGCCTGGATATCTAGCTATCCAGCTGACTAGCGAGTTGACTTAACTAGGTGAGTTAACTAGCTAGCCAGCTGGCTAGCCAGCTTACTAAACTAGTTGGCTACACAGCTAGGCTTCTGGCTAGCCAGCTGACTTAACTAGCTGACTAACTAGCTAGCAAACTGAATTTACTACCTGAAATAAGTAGCTAGCTACCTACCTTGCTACCTACCTAGTTAGTTGAGTTAACCAGTTGAATTAACTAGTTAGCTAGCTGACATAACAAGCTGACTTAACTAGCTACCTTGCTAGTCAGCTGACTTAACTAGCTTTAATAACTAGCTACCCAGTTGTCTAGCCATCTGTGTTAACTAGCTTTTTAACTAGCTAGCAAGCTGGCTAGCCAACTGTCTTAACAAGGTAACTTAACTAGCTAGCCAGATGGCTAGCCAGCTGACTCTACTACATAGTTACCATGATAGGCAGCTGCCTAGCCAGCTGACTTAACTAACTGACATAACTAGCTAGCCAGCTGAATTAAATAGCTGACTTAACTACATAGCTACCTAGCTTGCCAGCTGATTTAACTAGCTGAATTAACTAGCTAGCAACCTAGCTAGCAAGCTGGTTGGCCAGCGTCTTAACTAGCTGATTTAACCAGCTAGCCAGCTGGCTATCCAGCTGACTTAACTAACTGACTTAACTAGCTAGGCAACTGACTGACCTGCTGAATTAACTAGCTGACTTAACCTGCAAACCAGGTGGCTAGGCAGCTGACTAAACTAGTTAATTACCTAGCTTGTCAGCTGGGAAACGCTGAATTAGTTACCTGATTTCCCAAAAAGCCAGCTGACTAGCAGCAGATTTACTAGGTTGCTGCCTATGTAGCCAGATGGG
>NW_007154877.1:0-666 GCF_000164805.1 Carlito syrichta | reverse complement strand
GGTTAAGTCAGATGGCTAGCCATCTGGCTTGCTAGTTATTTCAGCTAGTTAGGCCAGCTGGATAGCTAGGTAAATAGCAGGTTAAGTCAGCTAGTTAAGTCAGCTTGCTAACTACTTAAGTCAGCGAGTTAAGACAGCTGTCTAGCCAGTTGGCTAGCTGGGTAGCTAGATAGTTAAGTCAGCTGTCTAGACAGTGAGATAGCTAGTTAAGAAAATTAGTTAAGTTAGTTCACTATCCACTGGTTAGCTAGGTAGCTAGTTAGGTAAGTCAGTTAGCAAGCGAGCGGGGTACATAGGTAGTTAGCTAGTTAAGTCAACTGGCTATCCAGCTGGCTAGCTAGTTAAATCACCTAGTTATGTCAGCTGACAATTCAGCTGGCTAACTAGGAGGTAGATAGTTAAGTCAGCTGTCTTGCCTGCTGCCTAGCTATTTAAGTCACCTAGTTAGGTCAGCTGGCTACCCAGCTTGCTGGCTAGGGACCTTGCTAATTAAGTGAGCTGACAAGACAGCTGGCTAGCTACTTAATTCCAGTAGTCAAATCAGCTGTCTAGCCACCTGGCTAGCTATATAACAAGATAGTTAATTCAGCTGACTATCAAGCAGGTCAGCTATAAGTCAGCTAGTTAAGTCAGCTGGGTATCCAGCTGGCTATCTAGGTAGCAAGA
>NW_007154876.1:0-615 GCF_000164805.1 Carlito syrichta | reverse complement strand
CCTATCAGGGTAGCTATCTAGTTAAGTCATCTGGCTATACAGCTGGCTAGCTAGATAAGTAACCTAATTAAGGCAGTTGACTGGTAAGCACATTAACTAGGTAGTTAAGTAGTCAATTCAGCTGGCAAACCAGCGGGTTATGTCGGTAGGTAGCTGCACAAGTCAATTGGCTAGCCTTTAGGCTATCTAGTTATGTCAGCTAGATAAACCAACTGGCTAATCAGCTTTCTAGCTAGGTAGATAGCTAGTTAAGTCTGCTGACTAGCCAGCTGGCTACATCAAGTCAGCTAATTATATAAGCTGTTTAGTCAGCTGGATAGCTAAGTAGCTAGGCAATTAATTCAGGTGGTTAGACAGCTGGCCAGCTAGTTAAGTCAGCTAATTTAGTCAGCTGGCTATTCAGCTGCGTAGACGCTTAAGTCAGCACATTAATTCAGTTGTATAGCCAGCTGGCTAACTTGTTAAAAATCTATTTACTTCAGATAGACAGCCAGCTGTCTCGCTAGTTATTTCAGCTAGTTAAATCAGCTGGCATTCTAGGAAACTAGCTAGTTCAGTCAACTAGATATGTCAGATAGCAAGCTAATTAAGTCAGCTAGTTAAGTCAGCTAGCTA
>NW_007154875.1:0-324 GCF_000164805.1 Carlito syrichta | reverse complement strand
CTAGCTAGCTGGCTAGCAAGGTAGCTTGCTACTTAAATCAACTGGTTAGACAGTTGGCTACCTAATTAAGTCACCTAGTTTAGTCAGCTGGCTAGGAGGCTGGCTAGCAATATGGCAAGCTAGTTAATTCAACTGACTAGCAAGAAGGCAAGCTATTTAAGACAGGTAGTTTAGTCAGCTGTCTAGCCAGTTGGTTAGCTAGGTAGCGAGTCAGTTGTCATTTGTATAGCAAGCTGGTTAGCTAATAAAGTCAGCTCATTAAGTCAGCTGGCTAGCCAGCTAGCTAGCTAGGTAGAGAAGTAGTTAAGTCAGATGGCTAGCCAG
>NW_007154874.1:0-426 GCF_000164805.1 Carlito syrichta | reverse complement strand
TTAAGTCAGCTGGCAAGGCCGCTGACTAGCTAGATAGCTAGACAATTAAGTCAGCAGGCTAGCCAGCTGACCAGTAGTAAATTAAGCTAATTTAGTCAGCAGGATAACCAGTTGAGTAGCTCGTTAAGTCAGCATATTAAGTCAGTTGTCAAGCCAGCTTGCTAGCTAGTTAAAAAACTAATTAGTTCAGATGGGCTGGCAGCTGGCTCGCTATTTATTTCAGCTAGATCAATCAGCTGGCTAGCATGGGATCTAACTGGTTAAGTCAGCTAGATATCTAGCTAGTTAAGTCTGTTAGTCAAGTCAGCTAGCTATATGATACCTAGCTAGATAGCTAGCTAGTTAAAACAACTGCCAGCTGTTTAGCTAGTTAAGTAAGCTCTCTGGCATGCAGGTTCCTTAGGTAGTTAGGTAGTTAAGTCAGCT
>NW_007154873.1:0-394 GCF_000164805.1 Carlito syrichta | reverse complement strand
ATGCATAGGTTCATTAGCC
This sequence comes from Carlito syrichta, assembly GCF_000164805.1. Taxonomy (NCBI): domain Eukaryota; kingdom Metazoa; phylum Chordata; class Mammalia; order Primates; family Tarsiidae; genus Carlito; species Carlito syrichta. Next base: position 375 of record NW_007154873.1, on the reverse strand, counting down.
GGCTGACTAGTTAATTCAGCTGACCACTCGACTCACTCGCCAGCCGACTACTACTAGCCAGCTCAACTGTTGGCTAACTCTCTGGCCGACTAGATAAGTCAGCTAAGCGGTCGGCCTACTAGGCAGCCCACTAATTAAGTAAGCTAACCAATTGGCCGACTAGTGGGCAAACTTGTCAGCCAACATGTTAGGTCAGTTAATTAGTTGGCAGACTAGTTACATTAGCAAAGTACTCAGCCAACTAGTCGGCCGAATTGTTAGGTCTGCAAACTAGCCAGCTAAACTTCTTGACTGAGCTAGAAAGGGGACCAACTAGTCAGTCAACTAGTTAACCAAACTAAATAGTGGGCCAACTAGTCGGCCAGCTTGTTAACC
>NW_007154872.1:0-443 GCF_000164805.1 Carlito syrichta | reverse complement strand
AAACACAGAAGGCTTGAACAACACTCTAAAACACTTTGACCTAGTTGATAATTACAGAAAACCATACCAAATAACTGCAGAATATACATTTTTTTAATGAATAAAAGAGTATTCACAAAGAATATTTAATGAAGAAAAGAATATTCACAAATATTCACAAAGATAGACCATGTAATGGGCATAGAAAAGTCTCAATAAACTTAAATGGGTTGATGACATACAGATTATATTCTCTGAACAAATCAGAAATCAATAGCTAGAGAATATCCAAATAATTCCAGTTATTTGGAAATTACATGCTATATTTCTCAATAACTACTGAATCAAATGGGAAACTGTAAGACAAATTAGAAAGTATTTTGAGCTAGGCTCGGTGGCTCAGCCTGTAATCCCGCGCCTTTGGGAGGCTGAGGTGAGTGGATTGCCTGAGCCCACGGGTTCGA
>NW_007154871.1:0-934 GCF_000164805.1 Carlito syrichta | reverse complement strand
TCATCTAGCTGGGATGCTTTTCATTGTGAAGGAGGCAGTGTTAGCAATTAAGCTGTGCTGTCAGGTCTATGCTAGGTTGACTGTCTGAAGCAAAGTGAGATGTTCAGTCACCCCCCTTTCATCTCAAAATCATAATTCTGTAAATTTGCATCTGTGACTGCTTATGTCTTAATTGTATTGGAAATTTTAAATAGCAAACAGTTTGTTCTATCTGAAGTATATTTTATGTTGAATTCAAGAAACATTGCCTCAGCAAATTATTCTTTTCCTTACACTTAAGTTTAAAAGCATATTTTTTGTTGTGATGTAATTTACATACAATAAAATGCATGGATATTAAGGTTTAACTGATGAGTTTTTGACAGCCCTGTATCTCCCTGTAGGCACTGGGGAGAACAAAATGTAGAACATTTTAGCCACTCCTGGAAGTTCCTTCTGCCTCTTCTCTGTCAATTCATTCTCCTGACCCCAAACTCACCCACTTTCTGATTGCTATCAGATTAGTTGTGCATGTTTTTGGGCTTCATGAAATCAGGCAGTATATGGACTTTTGTGTTTCCCTTGTTTTGCTCAACCTAATCTCTCAGGATGCATTCATGTTGTTGCTTGTATTAGTAGTTTATTCATTTTTCATTGTTGAGTAGCAGTCCATTGTATGAATACTCATTGTTCATTTCTACTACAATAATATTGTACAACTAGGTGCAATGCTAAGTAATGGACATAGTCATTACACTGTATGAATATTGTTCATTGTTGTTATTACCACTAAGTCATAATAATTTTTCTTGTTATTTTAAGTATTCTAATTGTAACTACTAAGGAAAGTAACTTGAACTGTCTCTCTTCATCAAGCTAATGTCTTGTGAATAGTATTAGTTTATTGCTATGAATAGTGAATAGTTTCTGGAGCCAGCCTGCCAATGAATTAACT
>NW_007154870.1:0-695 GCF_000164805.1 Carlito syrichta | reverse complement strand
ACTGGGGTGGAGATGGTGTGAGCAGCTGCCTATGAAATGGCGAGGGCTGAATTAGCAGAAGAAAGTAGGACATATGTTTCTTAGATTATGCAAAATATATGGTGTCAATTAATTAAGGGGAGGAAAGAAGAGGGAGATGTTAAGAGGAAGTGTGTAATAAGATTTTCCTCTGATAGTAATGGAGGAATGATGGGTTATATACTCTGAACTAAATGGCGCACGTGTGTGTGTGTGTGTGTGTGTGTGTGTGTGTGTGTGTGTGTGTGTGTGTGTTTATTTTAATGGTATACCCAGCTGGCATGAAAATCTTAGAACTCGGCACAGTCTCCAAATGAAGTAAAGCTCACAACTCTAGGAGGTAAGTGAATGCTAAAGCTAGCTTTCTCCCTGAAGTTATCTTCCAGATTCTAGAGATTGAGCTTCTGTTTTGATAATTCCATGGGGGCACTGGGGATGGGAGATGAAGTCCAGAACCCACTTCAGATAGAGACATTGCTAAGAGCCCTTGCTTAAAGCCTATGGGGCCACATGCACAGTGTGAGGTATAAAAGTGGCAGAACAGAAATTTACCTGTCTTGACTCTGCACTGATGAAGAGGGAAGAAAAGTCTTTCATGAGATTTTTTAAAATCACAAAATGCCCCTTAAACAGGATTATGATAGAAATACTTGCAGTACTGTGGTCTGAGAACACTT
>NW_007154869.1:0-1302 GCF_000164805.1 Carlito syrichta | reverse complement strand
ATGTTCCCATGAGTCTGTAATAAAACATAGGCAGTTGTTTGCAAACTTCCCTCTTAATCCCAGAATCAGTTTCAGAAACTGTGTGATTGCCAATTTTGTGTTTTGTCTTCTGAAATTATCCTAGCCTATGTGCAGGAATGATAAAGACCTCTTAAATAAAAATGGAGTTAGTTAGGTTTGTTCTTTTGCTGTTTCATTGTTACAAAAGATGAAACATTCATAAATCCTGGCCAATAGGAGCAAATAGGATGAAGATGACCCACTACAAGAAGGAGCCAGAGAGAAGATTTTGGCCAGACTCACATCAAAATGGAGATGTGCGAAGTGCTGGTTTCATCATCATCAAGTTAGCAGAGAGGAGTAAGCAGGCTCAGTGGGGGTGATATCACCTAACTCTTTAAGAGGATGCTACGTCCATTGTAACTGCTTTTTAAGGTTACTCTATGAGGTACAGCAAAGCGCCGTATCTGAGTTGTTTTCTGCCATTATTTTGCTTTTTTTTGGTCACCTACCTTCCAGTCATAGGCGTGGTGAAGATTACAAATTCCTATTTATATTTCTCTTTAAAAACTTGTGGGCAGACATTGCAGATGTGGGCTTCTCTCTCAAACTGTCTAAATGAGGACCTGATGTAAGCACTTATATCCCTGTGAGCTAATAGAGACATCTTTACCCACTGGTAAGTGCTCCAGGGAACTAACACATGAGAGGCACTGATGACACATCTTCTAAAACAAATAAATGAGTCCTTATTTTATATTAGAGAAAAATAAGGCAACCATTAAGAAATCTTCTATTTCCATGATAAGTCAATGTGTTGTTTTTTTTTTGTCTGTGTATTTTTTTGGCTGAATTTTAACTCTGAGTAATCTAAAATAATTCAAGTTTAATCATTAATGCAAAAGCCATTACAATTATATCTAAAGGTAAAAATTCACAAAAATGTGTATTCTTAAGGCTTAAGCCTGAAATATGTGTATGTATGTGTATATATATATATATATTTAGTCCCTCAGTACTTGTTAGACTTGCTTCTCATTCCATTATTTGATCTACTTCTACTAATACCATATTCTTGGTAAATTAAGGTCACACAGCATGATCACTCAATACTTGGTCACTACTTGGTCTGCTTCATAATATGCCTTTCAGTGATTATTGAATAATTTACATCCACAGAAACATAAAATAAATCATCAAATGCATCTGAATTCTATTAAAAGCCTGCCAGTTATGATCAATAAGTATGTTTCTTGAAACTAAAAAGGATTTTAGACTCTAAATGACTGACAAACTGATTTT
>NW_007154868.1:0-3412 GCF_000164805.1 Carlito syrichta | reverse complement strand
CCCCTGCATTTCTGGATCTCCCAGATCAACTCATCAGAAACCAAATGTTCAGTTTCTGAGTTCTGACTCTAAATTCCAAGAAAAGGTTCTGATTGGCCAGCTTGGGTCAGGTACCAACCCCTTGTCTAGTCAGCAGGGCTTAGGGAGGGACAGAGTCACATCCTACAAACATGGCCACAAATCTGGGCACGGGGGATGCACTGAGCCCAGAAGGTCACTGAATGGTGGCTTAGAATGGTTCCTCAATTCATAATGGTTAATTTTGATATATCAGGCTCACAAAAAAAGTTTATACAAAATAGGTCTTTCCATTCTCCTTGAATTCTTTGTTTTAGAATGTGGCTGATGTCTGAATACAGAATCCAACAAAAGGATTAAAATGCTGTTTGGAGATTTAGCTTGAAGGGCAACCACTTTTTAATAAGAGTCTCAGATCTTGATTTAGCTGTCTTTCTTTTTGGTGAAAATTTGTTTGATCTTGTCTTATCACTAGAAAAGGCACAGCATAGGAATTTTATGCATCCTCGTAAAGTTCAAACATATTACCTTGTGTTGACGGGTACTCATTTGTATGAGTAAGGCAAAGGGAAAATGGGTTCAAACAAACTCAAATTCAGAAGAATGCTAATTAATGGATTTTCTAATTGGTTTTCCTTTTTTTGCTTTTGCGCAGAGTCTGGTAATTAGTCATGATTTCTTAGTTACAAGAAGAAACTGGAGGGCATCTGAGGACATCATCACTGACCGAAGAACTAGGACCTGCCTTGGGGAGTTGAACTTACAAGATGCTAAAGCAGCACTGTCCAATAGAAATGTAATGCGAGCTACATAAGAAACTTGAAATTTTCTAGTAGCTACATTTTAAAAAAGTGAAATAAATTGTCAGGCTCAGTGGCTCAGCCTGCAATCCCAGTACTTTGGGAGTCTGAGGCAGGTAGATTGCCTGAACCCACAGGTTCGAGACCAGCCCAGGCAACTTGGTGAGACCTCGTCTCTACAACAAAATCAAAAACTAACCGGGCGTGGTAGCACATGCCTGCAGTTCTGGCTACTTGGAAGGCTGAGGCAGAAGGATCGCTGGAGCCCAGCAGGTCAACTCTGGGGTGGCTGTGAGCGTGCCGCAGCACTCCAGCCTGGGCAACAGAGTGAGACCCCAACTAAAAAAAAAAAAAAAAAAAGTAAAATAAATCAATAAACTAATTTTAATGTTCACTTTAAACTGGCATATCCAAAATATTATTTCAGCATGTAATCAACACAAAATTATTAACAAGATTTTCACACTCTTTTTTTTGTTCTGATTTTTCCATGATTAAAGAGAAATGCAGACCTACCAAAACATTAAATTTGTACTTAATGGAATAATATTCCATGCTGCTTTTGTTTTTTAATTTAAATTTGAATTAATTAAAATTAAATAAAATCCTGTGCATAGTGGCTCACACCTGTAATCCCTGCATTTTGGGAGGCTGGAGGATTTCTTGAGCCCTGCCTGGGCAACATAGCAAGATGTCTTTACAAAAAAATAAAAAGTTAGCAAGGCATGGTAGTCCATGTCTATAGTCCCAGCTACTCAGGAGGGTGAAGGAGGAGGATCCACCTGAACCCAGGAAGTTATGGCTGTGGTGAGCCATGATCATGCCACTGCACCCCAGCCTGGGTGACAGAGTGAAACCCCAACTCTAAATAAGTAAATAAATAGATAAATAGATAAAATTTATTGTCTCAGAGTGCTAATTTGTGGGGGAATAAAAGAGAAAAAATATTCTGTTTGTCAGTCTTTTCTAACTTGATTGCAAGTGGTCAGTTGCCCTTCATGACTTCCTATTAAATAATCTCATAAGGGACAGAGGCTTGTGGCCATTGTATTGGACAGCACAACTTTGGAGTGTGGCATTTAGGAGACTTGAGACCAGAACTCATCTTCTGCCTGTGAAGCTTAACTTAAGAGGTAATTTTGTTGTGAATTTGTTACAGCCTGACCAGGTCCTCATGCCTGCTGCCCAGAAAAAAACAAGACTGATGCATCTGTTACAGCAGAAGGGAAAGAGTTAAATACCACAAAGCAACTGAATGAGGAGGCTGGGAGACACTTCTCAAATCCACCTCCCTGAGAATTCCGAGGCCAGGGTTTTCAAAGGGAATTTGGTGGGCAGGGGGCTAGAGACTGCTCATTGGTTGGAGATAATGGGGGTCTTGAAACTGCCTTCATGTCGCAGAGCCAGTTATGGGAGGGGGCATCACAGGAATGGTGGAGCCAGCTTCTTGGTCTGTGTTCTGGGTCCGGGTGGGGCCTCAGCTCCATCAGAGAGCAGAGGCTGAAAAACACCTATCTATAGAGCAAGTTCCGGGGGCAATAGCCACCATAGAAAGAAGGCATGAGGGGAGGGCAGGGTCCCTGGAGGGGGCATCCTTCAGCCCATCAGCTTCTGGGGGGACATCATCAAGGAAAGCTGTGCAGTCTCAGGCTCATTGTTTAAGGGGAAATATGTTTCTCAGCCTCTAGGGTAGCTCTCCCCTCCTGCCCCCAAGAGCTAGGACTTGAAGATAATCAGTTGCTTTTTATTGAAAACAAACAGAAATAACAGCTGTGTTCATTTCCAACCACAGTTGCACTTTTGCAGGGTTCAGGTCTCTTCTACAACATTAATCCTGTGGCCCTGTCCTCATTTTATATAGGTGGTTTCTTTTTTTTTTGAGTTAGAGTCTCACTCTGTCACCCAGACTGGAGTGCAATGGCTGCTCCCGGCCACCGCAGCCTCGACCTGCTGGCGATCCTTCCGCCTCAGCCTTCCAAGTAGCCGAAATTACAGGCATGCGCTACCATGCCCGGCTGATGTTTTTGATTTATTGTAGAGATGAGGTCTCGCTGCCCATGCGAGTCTCGAACCTGCGGGCTCAAGCAATCCACTCACCTCAGCCTCCCAAAGCACTGGAATTACAGGCTGAGCCACCGAGCCCAGCGCCTTTCGTGTCTTGAAACTTTGCTTTACACACCGTGGGCTACTCTCTCTACCTATGTGATCAATTATTTGGCTGCTGCTTTCTTGACAGCTAATCGCAAAACCACCACCACAACCCCTCCCCGCACTGTTCCATTTCACAGGAGTACTCCTGTTCCAGCCTTTTAAAGAAAACCTTGTAAGCATCCAGCTCCAGTGCCAGACACTTTTTCTGTTTGGCCCTCTTTTCAATCTTGAGGAGGTGGATCAACCTTTTTTTCTTCCAATTTACCTTCTAAATAATCTTTTTCTGTCCTACTGCTTGTACAGTTCTTTGCAGCTTTCCCGAGACAGCAGCACACTTGCCTAATAGTAACTGTTGGGCCTCACTGTCTGCCTCCCTCCCTTATTTCTCTCCTACTTGCACTTTTGCTTGTAAATTCTGACATCCCCAAGACTTCATTGGAAAG
>NW_007154867.1:1688-6255 GCF_000164805.1 Carlito syrichta | reverse complement strand
CCCCTGCATTTCTGGATCTCCCAGATCAACTCATCAGAAACCAAATGTTCAGTTTCTGAGTTCTGACTCTAAATTCCAAGAAAAGGTTCTGATTGGCCAGCTTGGGTCAGGTACCAACCCCTTGTCTAGTCAGCAGGGCTTAGGGAGGGACAGAGTCACATCCTACAAACATGGCCACAAATCTGGGCACGGGGGATGCACTGAGCCCAGAAGGTCACTGAATGGTGGCTTAGAATGGTTCCTCAATTCATAATGGTTAATTTTGATATATCAGGCTCACAAAAAAAGTTTATACAAAATAGGTCTTTCCATTCTCCTTGAATTCTTTGTTTTAGAATGTGGCTGATGTCTGAATACAGAATCCAACAAAAGGATTAAAATGCTGTTTGGAGATTTAGCTTGAAGGGCAACCACTTTTTAATAAGAGTCTCAGATCTTGATTTAGCTGTCTTTCTTTTTGGTGAAAATTTGTTTGATCTTGTCTTATCACTAGAAAAGGCACAGCATAGGAATTTTATGCATCCTCGTAAAGTTCAAACATATTACCTTGTGTTGACGGGTACTCATTTGTATGAGTAAGGCAAAGGGAAAATGGGTTCAAACAAACTCAAATTCAGAAGAATGCTAATTAATGGATTTTCTAATTGGTTTTCCTTTTTTTGCTTTTGCGCAGAGTCTGGTAATTAGTCATGATTTCTTAGTTACAAGAAGAAACTGGAGGGCATCTGAGGACATCATCACTGACCGAAGAACTAGGACCTGCCTTGGGGAGTTGAACTTACAAGATGCTAAAGCAGCACTGTCCAATAGAAATGTAATGCGAGCTACATAAGAAACTTGAAATTTTCTAGTAGCTACATTTTAAAAAAGTGAAATAAATTGTCAGGCTCAGTGGCTCAGCCTGCAATCCCAGTACTTTGGGAGTCTGAGGCAGGTAGATTGCCTGAACCCACAGGTTCGAGACCAGCCCAGGCAACTTGGTGAGACCTCGTCTCTACAACAAAATCAAAAACTAACCGGGCGTGGTAGCACATGCCTGCAGTTCTGGCTACTTGGAAGGCTGAGGCAGAAGGATCGCTGGAGCCCAGCAGGTCAACTCTGGGGTGGCTGTGAGCGTGCCGCAGCACTCCAGCCTGGGCAACAGAGTGAGACCCCAACTAAAAAAAAAAAAAAAAAAAGTAAAATAAATCAATAAACTAATTTTAATGTTCACTTTAAACTGGCATATCCAAAATATTATTTCAGCATGTAATCAACACAAAATTATTAACAAGATTTTCACACTCTTTTTTTTGTTCTGATTTTTCCATGATTAAAGAGAAATGCAGACCTACCAAAACATTAAATTTGTACTTAATGGAATAATATTCCATGCTGCTTTTGTTTTTTAATTTAAATTTGAATTAATTAAAATTAAATAAAATCCTGTGCATAGTGGCTCACACCTGTAATCCCTGCATTTTGGGAGGCTGGAGGATTTCTTGAGCCCTGCCTGGGCAACATAGCAAGATGTCTTTACAAAAAAATAAAAAGTTAGCAAGGCATGGTAGTCCATGTCTATAGTCCCAGCTACTCAGGAGGGTGAAGGAGGAGGATCCACCTGAACCCAGGAAGTTATGGCTGTGGTGAGCCATGATCATGCCACTGCACCCCAGCCTGGGTGACAGAGTGAAACCCCAACTCTAAATAAGTAAATAAATAGATAAATAGATAAAATTTATTGTCTCAGAGTGCTAATTTGTGGGGGAATAAAAGAGAAAAAATATTCTGTTTGTCAGTCTTTTCTAACTTGATTGCAAGTGGTCAGTTGCCCTTCATGACTTCCTATTAAATAATCTCATAAGGGACAGAGGCTTGTGGCCATTGTATTGGACAGCACAACTTTGGAGTGTGGCATTTAGGAGACTTGAGACCAGAACTCATCTTCTGCCTGTGAAGCTTAACTTAAGAGGTAATTTTGTTGTGAATTTGTTACAGCCTGACCAGGTCCTCATGCCTGCTGCCCAGAAAAAAACAAGACTGATGCATCTGTTACAGCAGAAGGGAAAGAGTTAAATACCACAAAGCAACTGAATGAGGAGGCTGGGAGACACTTCTCAAATCCACCTCCCTGAGAATTCCGAGGCCAGGGTTTTCAAAGGGAATTTGGTGGGCAGGGGGCTAGAGACTGCTCATTGGTTGGAGATAATGGGGGTCTTGAAACTGCCTTCATGTCGCAGAGCCAGTTATGGGAGGGGGCATCACAGGAATGGTGGAGCCAGCTTCTTGGTCTGTGTTCTGGGTCCGGGTGGGGCCTCAGCTCCATCAGAGAGCAGAGGCTGAAAAACACCTATCTATAGAGCAAGTTCCGGGGGCAATAGCCACCATAGAAAGAAGGCATGAGGGGAGGGCAGGGTCCCTGGAGGGGGCATCCTTCAGCCCATCAGCTTCTGGGGGGACATCATCAAGGAAAGCTGTGCAGTCTCAGGCTCATTGTTTAAGGGGAAATATGTTTCTCAGCCTCTAGGGTAGCTCTCCCCTCCTGCCCCCAAGAGCTAGGACTTGAAGATAATCAGTTGCTTTTTATTGAAAACAAACAGAAATAACAGCTGTGTTCATTTCCAACCACAGTTGCACTTTTGCAGGGTTCAGGTCTCTTCTACAACATTAATCCTGTGGCCCTGTCCTCATTTTATATAGGTGGTTTCTTTTTTTTTTGAGTTAGAGTCTCACTCTGTCACCCAGACTGGAGTGCAATGGCTGCTCCCGGCCACCGCAGCCTCGACCTGCTGGCGATCCTTCCGCCTCAGCCTTCCAAGTAGCCGGAATTACAGGAATGCGCTACCATGCCCGGCTGATGTTTTTGATTTATTGTAGAGATGAGGTCTCGCTGCCCATGCGAGTCTTGAACCTGCAGGCTCAAGCAATCCACTCACCTCGACCTCCCAAAGCACTGGAATTACAGGCTGAGCCACCGAGCCCAGCGCCTTTCGTGTCTTGAAACTTTGCTTTACACACCGTGGGCTACTCTCTCTACCTATGTGATCAATTATTTGGCTGCTGCTTTCTTGACAGCTAATCGCAAAACCACCACCACAACCCCTCCCCGCACTGTTCCATTTCACAGGAGTACTCCTGTTCCAGCCTTTTAAAGAAAACCTTGTAAGCATCCAGCTCCAGTGCCAGACACTTTTTCTGTTTGGCCCTCTTTTCAATCTTGAGGAGGTGGATCAACCTTTTTTTCTTCCAATTTACCTTCTAAATAATCTTTTTCTGTCCTACTGCTTGTACAGTTCTTTGCAGCTTTCCCGAGACAGCAGCACACTTGCCTAATAGTAACTGTTGGCCTCACTGTCTGCCTCCCTCCCTTATTTCTCTCCTACTTGCACTTTTGCTTGTAAATTCTGACATCCCCAAGACTTCATTGGAAAGCACAGGTCGCAGATCCCCCTATGACATGTGTATCTCCCAGATGCATATTCATACTTTGGCTAAATAAACCTCTATCAGTTGAGACACCTGCCTTTGTCACTTATGAGATAACTTCAATTGTTCTCTTCATTTTGAAACAGCCTTTATTTTGCCTCTAAACTAGTCACAACTCCTTTTCCTTTAGCAAGACCACATCCTCATGTCTTTTAAAAACTTCTTTACCAAAAGTGAATTTTCTTTCTTTTTTTTGAGTTGGAGTCTCCCTCTGTCACCCAGGTTAAGTTCAATGGAATGCTCATGGCCAACGAAGCCTCAAGCTGCTGGATTCAGGAGATCCTTCCACCTCTGCCTTCCAAGTAGCTGGAGTTACAGGAGCATGCCATCGGCTAGTTTTTTGATTTATTGTAGAGATGAGTTCTCATAAAGTTGCCCGAGCTGGTCTTGAACCCCCAGTTTCAGGCAATCCTCTCGCCTTGACCTTCCAAAGTGCTGGGATTATAGGTTGAGCCACCACACTCGGCCTAGTTATTAGAGTCTTCATTTGATAGTTTCAGTAGTTTACTCTCCCCCACTATAGACTATGAACTCTTGATCCTGTTTATTGTCCTAAACATTGTTAAGCAGCAACTGTAAATTGTGTTCTAGCACAGGACTCTTAGGTAAAACAAGGTAGAAAATTTACATCTCAGTGCTGCCTTGCCTGGTGTGCCCCATGTTGCTGCCATGATGGCTCCACTTTTGCTAGGAGTAGCTGGGGCAATAAGGACTATGCTCCTAGAAGCACAGATGTTTAGGGATTTGCTTTTGCAAATTGTCTCTCTGCAAAATCAGGGAAATCCCAAGAAGCACAGTCCACCTAGAAAGCCCAAACCCACACCTGTTGAGGTGTCTGAAAACACTACCTATAAGAACTTCCAGCCAAGGCACGGTGGGTCATTCTTGGTGTCCTAGAACTTTGAAAGGAAATTATGGCAGTATTAACTGGTGGCAAAGTGGCAGTATTGCTTGATGCAAGAGTTTGAGGCAAACCTAAGCAGCATAGCCAAACCCTGTCTCTACATAAAAATTTAAAAAAGAATTTACCTGAGATGAGAGGATTGCCTGAGTCCAGAGGATGGAGACCAGCCTGGGCAACTTGATGAGACTTGTCTCTACA
>NW_007154867.1:0-1668 GCF_000164805.1 Carlito syrichta | reverse complement strand
CCCTCCAGTCTCCTGACAGAATGAGATTCCTACTAAAAAAAAAAAGAATTAACCAGGTGTGGTGGCCTGTGCCTGTAAGACCTGGGAGGCTGAGGTATGATAATTGTTTGAGCCAAGGGGTTCCAGGCTATAGTGAGCTGTGATCATGCCATTACACTCAGCCTGGGTGACAAAGTGATACCTTGTCTCTAAGAAAACAAAAAAAGAAAAAGAAAAATAGAGGCTGGATGTGGTGGCTCATGCCTATAATCCCAACCATTTGGGAGACCTAGACAAGAGGACTGCTCGAACCCAGGAGTTAGAGACCAGCCTGGGAAACATAGTGATGCCTCATCTCTATGACAACAACAAAAAAAGTTAGCCAGGTTTGGTGACATGTGCTTGTAGTTGCAGCTACTTGGTAGGCTTGGGCAGGATTGTCTGAGCCCAAGGGTTCTAGGTTGTGGTGAGCTTTGATTGTGCCACAGCACTCTAGTCTGGTGACAGAGACCCCGACTAAACAAACAAACAAACAAACAAACAAAAAGAAAGAAAGAAAAATGAAGAAACTCCAGCAAATAAAGAATTTCCAGCACTATGTCTGCACTGAGTGCACATTTTTGGGCTTAAGCCTAGGCCTCTAGAAATTCAGAAGCCTTAGCCCTCTTTAAGATGAGCATCACCTCAACACCTCAACATTTCAGGGTACAGATTAACCTTACATCATCTTTGGTGGATTCTTGATCACAAAAATAATCCACTCCAGATCATGAAACCCAATGTGCATAATTGGTTTCAATTTTACATAATTTACAGTGAATGGTGAACTAGCAACACTACTGCTGATTATTTATCCAACATATATTTAAGAATATCTGTGCAAGGAATTTTTCTTAAATTATAAGTTTATGGCTAATGAGGAAAATCCATAAAATTAGACAATTTTAAATGCTTTGGGCAGTGTAATCCTACTATAATGAATCCAGTCAATTTTGCATTAAACTGATTGACAGCTAGATGTCAATAAACATAATAGTGACTTCTAAATCTAAAGGTCTAGTTTTTAATAAATTGGAAACAGAAGTTTCACTAATTTTAACTACTGCATTGCCAATAAATTTTGGTATTATTCCTTTTTTTCAGAGAAGGAAAACAATCCTTTTGTTAACCTATTAGGTGTTTGATGTAAATTTGGGGACATTTTCAGTGGTGAAATTAGGAAGATATGAAGTTTTGTACAAATCAGTGACAGTTTTGCTCCCAGAAGGCCACAGTCACTCAGTGAGCTACTTTAGTGATTGAGGGTTGCTATGTTCACCAAGTAACCTTCCATTTCTTGTGTTAACTCTACTCACACGTTTGGGGGAGGAATGAGGGGCTCCTGTGCATCACACAATGTCTGAGTTCCAGACATCCAATGGGGATGAACCCACTGTCTGACTTAGAGAAAGTAGCATAGACTGGTTGTGGTTGCTCATGCCTGCAATTCCAGCACTTTGGGAAGCTGAGGTGGGAGGATGACCTGAACGCATGGATCAAAACCAGACTGAGCAACATAGTGAGATCCTGTCTTTATTTTTAAAATAGGGAAAATAGCAAAGATAGAAGAGATCATTGTTGACTATTAGAGTTGAGATAAGAATTTTCATCCACTCATTAGAGGCAGTGTGTTAGGGCCTAAAGGAGAAA
>NW_007154866.1:0-4844 GCF_000164805.1 Carlito syrichta | reverse complement strand
AAACAATCCTTTTGTTAACTATTAGGTGTTTGATGTAAATTTGGGGACATTTTCAGTGGTGAAATTAGGAAGATATGAAGTTTTGTACAAATCAGTGACAGTTTTGCTCCCAGAAGGCCACAGTCACTCAGTGAGCTACTTTAGTGATTGAGGGTTGCTATGTTCACCAAGTAACCTTCCATTTCTTGTGTTAACTCTACTCACACGTTTGGGGGAGGAATGAGGGGCTCCTGTGCATCACACAATGTCTGAGTTCCAGACATCCAATGGGGATGAACCCACTGTCTGACTTAGAGAAAGTAGCATAGACTGGTTGTGGTTGCTCATGCCTGCAATTCCAGCACTTTGGGAAGCTGAGGTGGGAGGATGACCTGAACGCATGGATCAAAACCAGACTGAGCAACATAGTGAGATCCTGTCTTTATTTTTAAAATAGGGAAAATAGCAAAGATAGAAGAGATCATTGTTGACTATTAGAGTTGAGATAAGAATTTTCATCCACTCATTAGAGGCAGTGTGTTAGGGCCTAAAGGAGAAATGTTTAGTCTGTACATGTGTGACATTTTAAAAATTTTTTTCTTTGTCCTCCTCACACTTTTTCATGGAATTGTTCATTGGCTCAATGTTGTAGATTTTATTTATTTGAATTCTAGTTCTTGGCTCAATGTTGTCGATTTTATTTATTTGAATTCTAGTTCTTGGAGTGAAGCCAACTTACAGACATCTCAACATAGTGTATTCAACACATATGATTCATATTTTTTTTAAATAATGCATTACTTAAAATTAACCCAATAAAGAATACCTAAATTGAATACTAGTACTGTGTTCATCAGCCTCAGATTGTGTTACCACCCAAGAGGCTTGGCATCTCAACAACTTTCTTCTAAACACATTTTTTGTTATAAAAGTATTAAAACTATATTATCCAAAAGAAAGAAAATGGTAAAGTTACCTAAAATTCATTACATGAACTAAGCCATTATTTATATGTTTCCCTGGTGATGATGGTGCTAGTTAGTTGTCACCATTTATGGTATGTACAGCCTTCTAGGTGACTGTTGGGATTTCTTTTTTCTTTCGCCAGCTTGCTTCTCTTTTCTGAAGAATTTTTTATTTTAAAAATGTAGGGTACAATTCAGGGTTAGGTATACAAATGATCATTGAACAGGTAAAGTTTGGGCTTCACTTTTGTTCCCATGTCACCTGGTGTGAGATCAGGTACTCTTATTATTGAAGTGTGCCTTGCCGCTCCCTCCTCTGGCAGTTTCCCACTACTGCCAATCCCTTTCGTGTAGTATTATGATAATTACTCAGGATCTGCTTATGAGAGAACATGTGATACTCAGTTCTTTGTTTCTATGATAGATCACTGAGTTTTACAGACTCTAAATTCATCCAAGTTGCTGCGAAGTTCATAATTTTGTCCTTCTTTATGGCTGCATAATATTCCATCGTGTATATGTAACTGAGTTCTACAGACTCCTGTGATGTGTGGTGATGCACTGGGAGACAGACATGAAGCCACAGATACTAAACTGTTAAAGTCACAGATTTGACATTCTTTTGATATTAAAATGAGTATGCATATGAACAAAGAATATTTACATCTCATAGTCACTGAACTTAAATCTAAACACAATTATGTGAATCCAAGTCCCTTATGCTAGCAACCATTTCCTGTAAACAACTGCCATCAATCATCTGCAACACTGTAGCTGATGTAATGTCAATCATCTGAGACACTGTAGCAGATGTAATGGGAAGCATAGCCATTACTCACCCAGGTCAAATCCTCTCATAGTGCTAAGTAATCTCTGGTACCCTCCTAAAGTCAAAGAGATGAAGTCATAGCAGTACAAAAGACAGTAGAGACCTGAGAGGAATATGTCCACTTCCAGCTCTTGGGTTTCCATGAGGAAAAACAGAAGTTCCTTTCAAAGGAGGAATCTGTAGCACCCTCTCTGTTTTTTAAAGGTATCCCAGGATGTTAGACAATTTTTTTCTTAGGTATCTTCATGAGGCATTGAGGGAAGTAAGAGGAGGAGCGACAGACAGAAGTTAAGGGAGAAATAATTCAGTCGACTGTAGAGATTTTAGTGGGTGGAAAATAGAGGCCTTAAAGCAATACATATGTAGCCTAAATGTCAGTTTCAATTGAGTCAACTTATGACTATAGAGCTCTTTAAAAAACTCTTCTTGGCTCCACTTGTAGTCTCAGCACTTTGGGAGGCTGAGGCGAGTGGATTGCCTGAGCCCGCAGGTTCAAAATCAGCCTGGGCAACTTGGTGAGACCTTGTCTCTACAATAAATAAAAAATTAGCCTGGTGTGATAGTGCGGGCCTGTAGTTTCATCTACTTGGAAGGCTGAGGTGGAAGGATGGGTAGGTTGATGCTGGGGTGGTTGTGAGTGTGCCACGGTACTCCAGCCTGGGGGACAGAGTGAGTCTCCAACTCAAAACAAAACAAAACAAAAAACTCTTCTTCCTAATTGTAATCTTTTTTTAAAAGTCAGAGGTTCACTTTGTCACTCAAGTAGAGTGCAGTGGTACAATCACAACTACCACAGCTTCGACACACTAGGCTCAGGAAATCTCCTTGCCTCAGTATCCCATGTATCTGAGAACACAGACATGGACCACCACACCAGCTAATTTTCCTGACTTATTGTAGTGTTGAGGTCTTGCCATGCCACCCAGGCTGGTCTCTAACCCCTGGGCTTAGGCAATCCTCTTGCCTCTGCCTTCCAAAGTGCTGGGATTGTAAGCATGAGCCACTGCACCATTTCTAGACTGGTTTTATTTTCTCTAAGAATCTTTGGGATGTGGGGTATGATAGGTGGACAGTGAGGACAAGGAAGAATGGGGTGGCAGGCAGAGAGATGAGAGATTGTGAGGGTCCCAAATCACCATCCATTAGAAAATGAGTGCATTAAGGAAAGGGAGGAACCCCAGACCCATCTCAGAAAGAGGTAGCTTCACATAAGGGTTTGACAGGGGTAAGGGCAGATTTCTGTGTGTGTTTGTGTGTGTGTGTGTGTGTGTGTGTGTGTGTGTGTGTGTGTGTGTGTGCGTGCATGCGCTCACACGCACACATGTGCATGTCTGTTTAGGGAGTGATGTTGATGATAGTTTAGACACAAATGTCCATCCTGGGACTCAGGAGCCCGAGAGTGAGAGTTATGTCCGGAGCTGCCAGATGAAGAAGCCAACACAGGGCACCATACAAGAAACAAAGTTGAGAGGCAAGTTAGAATCTCCAGAGGGCAGGAAGTCATAACAATGAGGAAGGAGAGGAGGGCTTCCCGATATGACACAAGTAGAAATGGAACTGAAGGCAGAAAGCTCGTCAAGAGAGGAAGGGAGTTTGAGCAGAGGAAGGTTTCTTGACATCAACCAGGGTGAAGGGTGGAGAATGCAGGTCAGTTCGGGGTGTTGTCTAGGGACTGGGCATAACGACTTCCTGAGGGAGGATCTGTGCTTGCATGGGTCCAGTGCCCAACCCAAAGAGATTTGGAAAGTTTTCTCTGAAAAAGGGGTCTGGGTGGGCAGTTGTAGTATCAGGGTTGGTTGTGGGGTGCTGTGGGAAAGCCAAATCTCCAGCTCCTCTCTCTAAGATGACTTCCAACCAACCCCAACTGAGCTTGGCCATTTGCAAAATACAAGGAGATTTGGTGTTTAAAAAGATGGCTGCATCCCAGTAGAGGCTGAATAGAAGCTTGGGCGCAGGGAGTGGAGGGGGAGCAGACAAGTGCCCAGAAGGGTGGGAGATGTGATAGAAGGGTGTGCAGCTCCAAAAGTAGGGATCGTGGATCCAGGAGGGTGGGCATTGGGGACTCTAAAGAATTTGGAGCCTGAAATAATCAAGAAAAGGAGGAGGGGGTTGAGGGACTCAATGACTTGGAATACTTGGAGCCCAGGAGATTGGAAAAATTTAAGCAGGGAGATGGAGGGCCTGGATGATACAAGAGTTTGTTCCTTGAAACTCCCTTCCCAATGGACTGGTTCTGGGCCTTAGTTCTTCCCCACCTACAGTCCACAAAGGAGGCCTTTCTACTCTATGTTCAGCTTGATTCCTCTCAAATAGGAAATGCTCCCTCTAGGCACTGTTTGGACTTACTTCAACTCAACCTTCCCCTACTGAGGGAAGACACTCTCAAACATCCCAGGACTCAACTGCAGAATTTCAACCTTTGAAACTTCCCCATCACTCAATCCATGCAGGCTTATCACCACAGACATGATGGAAATACAATTCCCCCCATCTCGGAGCTTCTTTCCAGACTGAGAGTTCTCCCCTTCTTCCAGTACAGCACCGAGAATCACCCTGACTGAGCAGGAAGACAACCCAGAAACAGCCATGAGCCCATACTCCAGCCAAGTAAGATTATTTCTGCAGTTTCGAGACTGGTCTTTGTCAGGGTGGAGGAGTTTGTGAGATGAAAGCAAATGTCATGATTCAAAGTTTTCAACAGTGGTTGATGCTGTCATTGGAGCATTGAAGCCAAATGAATGTGTTAACTGAAGATGGTTATTATAGCATACAGGATTTAAGATTAGTAATTTACCCATGATCTCTGTTGTTATTTTTTAAATTTAATTTTGCAATCGACAAATAATACTTGTACATTTTATGTTGTTAATTTTTCATGTTGCATCACCTTTTTATAATTAACAGATGATTTCCCTTGTATGATTTCTCAACTCTAGAGCAGATACCGAGCTGGTATCTTTACTAATGAAATAAATGAATCCATGGAAACTGATGCAGTTTTGTGTTGGTTTCAGTGGAAAGTTATGTTATGACTGCATTCTGGAGAGTTACTCATTTGTAAGTCACCTATA
>NW_007154865.1:0-551 GCF_000164805.1 Carlito syrichta | reverse complement strand
ACTGGGAATTCCCACTCGCCCGTTGGTCTTTAACGGCTCTTGAGGCGCCCTCGGCTGGGCGCGCACGCCCTGCCTCGCGCGCCCTTTCCTGGTCACCATCTCCATTGAGACGTCACAGGTTATGGGCTGCTAAGTGCGTGCTTGGCCGCGAGAGGAGTTGGTAGCTGAGGAGAGTTGTCTCGGCGGTTGTAGCCCTCTCTCGGCTTCGCACCGCGCACAACTAACTCGATTTGGACAATTTTCAGAGTCGATTTAGGTCCTGGTTCAGCCATCCTCCCCCACCGGGCAGTCGTCCACCGGCTCCCCTCTTCCACGAAACTCTCTCGCCTTGTGGGGATCGCCTGGAGACTCCTGCCCTTTCCCTTGCCGCTGCCGCTGCCCCTGTCCGTGGTGCTGCCCCTGTCCATGGTCCTGCCCCTACCTATGGTCCTACCCCTGGCTCTGCCCTTCCCCTGTCCGAGCCCCCACTCCTGCTGTTGTCCTGGCCCCTGCCCCTGGCCCTGCTCCTGCCCCCCCCCTTTTCTCGGGTTGTTCAACCCACATCATGGTCG
>NW_007154864.1:0-744 GCF_000164805.1 Carlito syrichta | reverse complement strand
CATGTGGGAAAGGCAGTGATGGCAGGAAGAGTGGTAAACTGGGTAGAAACCATATGATACTGCTTCAATAATGCAGTCTGGAAGGGACAGAGCAGGGCTCTTTCTCTAGTTCAGAGTTTGTTCCCTCCTTCTGGTACTGGCACTAGGGGCTCTGGCTCTCTGTGAGGTCTGGTGACCTCCTCCATAACCTTTGTGCCTCATTAGCAGGATTGGCAAGCAACCAGGCTCCTCTATGACACAGGAGTGGCTTTCTTTCATCTTGGTGGAACAGCCCCTTTCACTTATGTGTGGAAGCAAGGCAGTCTTATTATTTGAGAGTTAGTATTTTCCTTCAGTCCTCAGATGAGCAAGGCCAACACCACCACACTGCACAGAGGTGTTCTGCCTCCCAGTTTCAATCCTGCTTTGTGGGAAGGGCTATCACGGTGATGATGGGCTCTTGAGATCAAGCTGCATCTATAACTCTGACCAAGGGCTGCAACATATGTTGACACCATGGAAATATTTCCAAAGTGGGTGTGCTGCACCTGCTGGAATCTGGAGAAGCAGGGAGGAAGAAGAGCCCAGGCAATGCAGACCACCCCCAAAGTGATCTTCCCAGAGAATCTTAACAGGGAGCTAGGGTGGTCCTCAGGACCTGGGATTCTGTGGTCTTCATGTGAGTCACTGCCAGTGCCTCTGTCCTGATTCATCACAGCACTCCAGAGCCTTGCTAATGTAGGAGAAGTGCAGTAGAGGGCCTGG
>NW_007154863.1:0-815 GCF_000164805.1 Carlito syrichta | reverse complement strand
ATCTGGATAATGGGATTCCTAATATACAGGAAACTGTACTGTGTATTGCCAAAGGAGAATAAGGAATCTGGTTTACACGTGTCCTCCATCACAATAAAACTTCAGGGCTTCTTCCTAAGGGCTAAACACGAATTTGCGTTTTTAAAGCATAAATTAGGGAAATGAAATCCTCATATACAGGCAAATGCACTGACTTTTCCTAAGAAAGATTAAGGAAAGTGGGTGACTTGCTTTCTCAATCTCCAAAAAAGTATATGGCGTCTTCCTAAGATCTAAAGAAGAATCAAGTTTTCGACGCATGTTCTCTGAACAGGAGTACTCATATACAGGTAACTGCACAGCTGTTGCTAAAAATAAGGAATCCGGGTTCTACGAGTCATCAGTCCTGAAAATCTACAGGGCATCTTGCTGACGGCTAAAGAAGAATGAGGGTTTCAAGGCATGAATGTGAGTAATAGCAATCCTCATATACAGGAAACTACATGGCCTCAGGCTAATAAAAGAGAAGAAATCCGTTTTCCACGGTTCCTCTATCAGAAAATCTCCATGACTTCTTACTAAGGGCTAAACAAGGATCAGGGTTTCAAAATAGGAATCAAGGGAAAGAGAGTCCTCACATACAGGACACACCATGGCCTCCAACTTAGTACCAATAAAGAATCATTGTGGTAAGCGCCCTCAGTACAAAAAATTCCCAGGTTGTCTGCTATGGGACAAACAAGAAACAGATCTTTGATCTCCCCAATGTTTCAGAGCATTTAGCATGCGATATATGAATCCGTCATTTCGGGATTCCAGCAACATTCTGGTCCTCT
>NW_007154862.1:0-547 GCF_000164805.1 Carlito syrichta | reverse complement strand
CCACTCACTC
This sequence comes from Carlito syrichta, assembly GCF_000164805.1. Classification (NCBI taxonomy): domain Eukaryota; kingdom Metazoa; phylum Chordata; class Mammalia; order Primates; family Tarsiidae; genus Carlito; species Carlito syrichta. The sequence goes on along the minus strand of NW_007154862.1, from coordinate 537 downwards.
CTCCCAGGGGCTGCCTCAGGAAAGGAAGGGCGTGATTCTCAAACATTGGTGAGTGCGGGGATGGTAAGGTGACTCACGTTGGTCTGCTCAGCACTCGAGGAGGCCGAGACATGAAGATGGCCCAAGACCAGGAGCTTGAGTCCAGGTTGGACACCATAGCAAGCCCCCAACTTGACCCCAAGCAAAACCTAGAAAACCTAGGTTGAGAGCAGGCCTCAACAGGAGGATTGCCTCTGGCCCAGAGTTCAAGACCAGGCAGGATGACCAATGTCAACCAAATGGAAAGTCTGTGATTGCAGTTGTTTGGGAGACCCAGGTCGAGAGAATGGCCCGAGTTGAGCGGTTTGAGAGCCTGGGCAACCTAGTGAAGAAAGAAAAGAAAGAAAGAAAGAAAGAAAGAAAGAAAGAAAGAAAGAAAGAAAGAAAGAAAGAAAGAAAGAAAGAAAAGAAGAAATCCATTCTCCTGCAAACCTACTGTACTCACTCCTTTCCCCCTCTGCCCCCACACACGTAAGTGTCCTCCTAGCTTGGCACCTT
>NW_007154861.1:0-811 GCF_000164805.1 Carlito syrichta | reverse complement strand
CCAGGGGCTGCCTCAGGAAAGGAAGGGCGTGATTTTCAAACATTGGTGAGTGCGGGGATGGTAAGTGACTCACGTTGGTCTGCTCAGCACTCGAGGAGGCCGAGACATGAAGATGGCCCAAGAACAGGAGCTTGAGTCCAGGTTGGACACCATAGCAAGCCCCCAACTTGACCCCAAGCAAAACCTAGAAAACCTAGGTTGAGAGCAGGCCTCAACAGGAGGATTGCCTCTGGCCCAGAGTTCAAGACCAGGCAGGATGACCAATGTCAACCAAATGGAAAGTCTGTGATTGCAGTTGTTTGGGAGACCCAGGTTGAGAGAATGGCCCGAGTTGAGCGGTTTGAGAGCCTGGGCAACATAGTGAAGAAAGAAAAGAAAGAAAGAAAGAAAGAAAGAAAGAAAGAAAGAAAGAAAGAAAGAAAGAAAGAAAGAAAAGAAGAAATCCATTCTCCTGCAAACCTACTGTACTCACTCCTTTCCCCCTCTGCCCCCACACACGTAAGTGTCCTCCTAGCTTGGCACCTTCCAGGCTCAACCCCCCCAATGGCTGCCTCTGCTTTGTTGAGTGAGCTCCCAAGGTTCCCTGGCTGGATTTCTGCCAGCTTTCCTCTCAGAGGTTACAAATTTGCCACCAGTAGTCCAAAGCTCTGACTCGGTAATGAGGACCTTCCACAAAGAAAGCCCAGGGTTACATCCATCACCCGGGGACATTTCTTTCTCCCAATCCCATTTTTCCTGGCTCTAAATACAGTCACCCTATGAACACACCAGCCATAGTTGAGAATCTGTGTACGATTCTGATGTTTTTGGA
>NW_007154860.1:0-752 GCF_000164805.1 Carlito syrichta | reverse complement strand
TTAAGTGCAATGTCCTTTCAGGTTTGATTTCTCGTTTTTTTGTTTTTTTTTTTCAAGCTGGTAAATTAGTTTGCAGTTAGGGTCAGTTCCCCTGATCTGCTGTGAAGGACAGTTCAGAATAACCTCGGTTCAGAAGTTTAGTCTATGTCTTTATGAAGCTTGTCTCTCCCGTTTCGGTGTTGTTACCTTGAATCGCCAGCAGGTGGTGCTATCTCATCTGCTCGCCCCAGAGGGGGTGGGGCCGGACAGGAACAAGATGGCTGCCTGCCTCCGAGCAGGCAACAGGAGCCCCGCGCCGGGTGGGCAGGACAGTCTCCGTCGCAGGAGCGGTGGCAGCGATCCCAGCAGATCTTCCCTGAAGCGGTTTGATGTGGATCTCCTCCGGCCGGGTTGTGATGAGCTACCCGTGCCAGAGGCCGCGGCGGGCGCGGCGGCGGCGACGGCGGCGGCGGCGGCGGCGGCGGGAGCGCTGGTGGGGGGAGGGGCTGCGGCAGCAGCGGGAGAGGACGATGCAGTAAAAATGTCCAGTCCTTGCGATGTTCCAGTGATAGCGATGGCCGAGCTCTGTTTGAGGAGTAGGCTGCGATGCTGGGGTCCCCAGCCTCCCCGGGGCGAGAGTCAGAGACCCACTGCAGATCTCCCTTGCAGAGGGCTTCAGACACCGGGTTGCCAGGTCGCCATCTTGCCGGTTATTGAGGTGGTTTTTATATAGGATTGGTCTCTTTTCGGTTCTTGTCACATAAATGAGGGAT
>NW_007154859.1:0-843 GCF_000164805.1 Carlito syrichta | reverse complement strand
CGAGGTCCATTTAATTGGAAGCCTATCACAAAAGGATAGTCACTGGGGCACCCATCAAAAAGGATAATCAGTCCCTGCAGCACCCATTATGTAGCAGGTATACTCACTGTATCACCCATCAGAGATGAAGGCTTGTCGTTGTGGCACCCATCATATATGAAGGTCAGTCCCTGGACCAACAAACACAGAGGATGCCCAATCACTACAGCACACAATATGGAGAAGATTCAGTCACTGGGACATCCATCATGAAGGAAGACCAGTAACTAGGGCACCCATTCTGGAAGATCTCCAGTAAGTGGAACACTCATAACAGAGTAGGGATAATCACAAAGGCAAACATTATGGAGAAGGGCTAGTCAGAGGACCAACAATTACAAAGGAGGTCCAGTCACTGAGACACCCATAATGGAAGAGGGGCCAGTCACAGGGGACCCATCATTGACGAGGCCCAGTCACTGGGACAACAATTACAAAGGAAGGTCTTTCACTGGGGCATCCATTGCAGAATATTACCAGTCATTGGGGAACCCATCAAAGGGGAGGACCAGTCACTCTGGCACCCATTATGGGGGATGTCTAGTCACCGTGACAACCATCACAGAGAAGAACCTGTTAATGGGAATTCCATTAGAGAAGAGGACTAGTCACTAGGATATTAATTATTGATGAGGGTCAGTCACAGTGGCACCTTTCACAGAAAAGATCCGCTCACTTGGGCACCTATCAAAGAGCAGGGACAGTCGCTGGGGCACTCATTACAGAGGAGGACCATTTACTGTGACACACAGCACAGAAGATGGCTACAACTAAGACACTCATCAGAAATGAGAGCCAGTCACT
>NW_007154858.1:0-307 GCF_000164805.1 Carlito syrichta | reverse complement strand
TCTTGCCAGTTAGCTAGCCAGGTCTCTTATCTAGCTGAATTAGCCAACTATCCAGCTGGCTAACCAACTGACAAAACTAACTCACTAACTATCAAGCCAGCGGCCTAGCCAGCTGACTTAATTAGCTAGCTAAATAGATAGACAGCTGACTTAAATAGTTAGCTAACTAGCTTGCTACATAGCTTTCCTGCTGACTTAAATAGTTAGTTAACTAGCTAGCTACCAGCTAGAAAGCTGACTTAAATATTTAGTTTCCTAGCTAGCTAGATAACTTAACCAGCTAGCTAACTATTTAGCTTACTCATTA
>NW_007154857.1:0-11003 GCF_000164805.1 Carlito syrichta | reverse complement strand
TGTGTGTGTGTGTGTGTGTGTGTGTGTGTGAGAGAGAGAGAGAGAGAGAGAGAGAGAAAGGATTTATTCAGAAGACAGAAAAGCTCCCAGAGTGGAAGGGGACATAAAGGGGTTGCTCCAACCAGCTTCTTAAAATCTTCTCATAACTTACTATTTGTGCCCTGTGTGTAACCATCTTGGGCCACGTATGTAACCAATTTGGGCCAATTTCCTGAATTGTAAAGTAGAGTTAATGATACCTAATTCATTTGTTAATGAGGATTAAGTAGGTAAAAGATCTGTATAGATACATTTAGGACGAGACATAATAATTGCTCAGTAAGTAACAATTATCTTAGTGAGCATTCGATAAAATACTAGGTGGGTACCTAAAACCAACCTCTGGTGCCCAGAGGGCCCTCAATGAACAGCACTTTCACCTTTTCTCTCTCACCTCGGGAAAGATCAATAGTTGCCTAAGCGAAGACAGAACAGCACCTACATACACTAAACATGTCCAGAATCATGGGTCCTGAATCTCACTAAATACTAAACCAAGCTAATTGGGTTTTTTAATCACAAAGAGTAACTGCTATAACTTTCATTCTCTCAGACATGGTATCATCATGCTTCCAGTCATTGGAAAAAGAGTTAAAAGTCAATGTCTTTTACCTTTGTCTCATGCACACAACCTGTCACTGAGGCTTGACACTTCCTACTTAAAATATCTCTCAGATTTGAGGTTTTATCTCCACATTCTCAGCCCTAGTGCAGGCTCTTAACACCTCTTGACTAGATTAGAGTCAGCATCTCTTCTCATCTCCCTTACAGAAGGTACTTTTCCTGTAATGCAGGCTGCATACCACCTCCAGAAAGATCTTCCGAAAATACTATTTTGTTACCACATGCCTTCTTTAGCAACCTATAATTGTTCTATGATTATAAATGCAGCCCTCACCTCCCCCTACCTCAACTTGGTTTTCATTCCTCAAAAATCAGACCTAACCTCAGCACATGACTAAGTGATATCCCTCTCCTCCATACATCCTCTGCGGTAGCTGTGACTGTCCCGTGGGGAGGTCATGTCTCCCCCTTGCTTATTAATTTTTTCATCCCATTCCCTTGAAAGCACCTATCTTAAATCCTAACTACATCTCAGAAACCAAGTTTAGTTCCATGTCTTCCTTGAAATTTTCCTTGACATTAATGCTATATCCTTTTTCTGAATAGTTTTCTGTAATTTTATTTCACATCCAGAGGAAAGACCAAAATGCTCTCCAGTGGTTTCCCTCGGCATGCTATACTTGTCTGCATGGCTAGACTTCAGCTGCAGCCGATGGCTCAAATTTTTTTCCCTAATCACCCAAAGTTCTTGACAGAGTGCTGAGTTTAGAGAAGTCCTCAATAAGATCACCTTCATCACCGAAATACTGTCCTTATGATTAAATATTGAATTCCAAACATGCCTTCCATCATGTTTTGTTTTAAAATGTAATCCTATAACATTCACACATGCATCAGATATGCAGGTAAATTTAAATAAATATTTAAAGATAAAAATCCATTTCACACCCATTTTTCAGTCTGCACTTGTGGCTTCTTGATATCATACTAGTTTGCCATCTTATAGGTATAAATTTAGGCTCTTAGAATGAAGTTTTAACTCCCTTTGTAAATCTAACTACTTAAAAAATAAAAACAGGAAAAGTCTAAAAAGGAACAGTGGAAAACCACTTTCTACCATTCAGGCAAACAGTTTTCTGCACTTTATAGTTCAATCCTTTGATCCAGGTCAAATCCTCCCATCTGTCCTGTTCCTCTCTCTTGCTTACCTTCTGCCATCATTGGGATCCCACTGTTTATACCTGTTCATTTCTGCTGAGTGTGTTTTCTTGACATCCTATGTAGCACATGTTGTGAATTGCTCCTGGTCATGGTAAGCTATTTGTGGTCTAGCAGGACTCATTGGGACTGGAAGTTAATACACTTTATTTGGGCTTTAAAAAAGAATACCTAATTCATGGGTATGAATTATTAACTTTTGGTACCACAGAGGGCACTTCTCTTGTTAAAATACCAAAGGGCTAACTGTAATGTTTAAAGGTTTCCAGTACCATGGAGAGGTTGATGCTGTAGCAGATGTCAGCATTTCTGAAATCACAAAATATTAGGGCTTACTTGAATATACTAACCAACAAATGTGTCCCTCCAAATCAGGCCTTCAAGATTTATTTGACAGAGTGATTTAGTTCTCTAGGTCTTTAAAAAATGTAAATTACTTTTAACATTTGTTTTCTATTTTCCTTCCTTCTGACTTCTTATGTTCCACTCTTTTCTTCTCTGACCAGCACATCCACTCTTTTCCCAACTCCACCCTTCAAATACATACAGGCATAGACACACACATACACTCACACATTTTCTTTTTCTTCCTAACTTGAGACAGCTGTTTCTAATAAACATAAGATCTGGTTCTAAATTAAGTGCTATTGGAACTTGTCATAAACTCTGAAATTATTTCCAAGTGTTTAATTCACTTCCAGGAAAAGCTGGCTCCTATTATATGACTTTCCTCCATATGGGACTGAATTCCTTAACATAAGTGGAAATTTCTGGCTATATTTAAAAAATGATCTGAGGATTTCTATGCTTTATCTTTAACTGTGAGCAAAGGCAATGGTAAATGAAATTTTTATTAAACTTTAAAAAAACAGGTAAAATACCTTTTCTCAGGTGTGCACTGTTGGCTATTTTACTCAAGGAACAGGATTCATCAGTGTGTTAGTTTATTCTTGATGAAGGTCTTTTTGTGTAGGATTTCCTGAATTGCGGTCTGGATTATCTTTAAGACAACTGTCAGTCTTCAGCATCTTATTTACACCAAAAAAGATTCAGCTGTGCCTTTTTCTTATATTCTTGTCTATGAAATGTCATGGTGACAAGTTTAAGCAACTTGTTATTGCTGATGATATTCACTTTATAAAAATTATTGAAAAAAGTACATACAGGAAAGTATACATTTCTTGAGGGTAAAGCGCAACAAATTTTGCACAAAAGTAAGCAGCGTCAGATCTGCAAACAAAATATTACCAGTAACCTAAAGAAAAAACTTTTTAAACTTTTGAAGTTCATTATATAATTGTGTTTTATTGAGTTTTACTTTTTTTCGAAATAGACTTTCATAGAGCTGTTTTAAGTTTACAGCTATAACGATATTCACTTTTGTACTTGATAGTTGTGGGAACTATATGTATTTTCACTTTGGCTTTCTTTCATCCTCAAATATGTTTTTGAACCATATGGTACAAAAACTGGACCAGGCGTACAAATTTGACTCACAGTTTGTAAAATGATCAATACTTCTAACACGATGTCTTCAACTCTGATACTTCTGGCCACAAACAATATCCTGATGTTCTTGGCCTCACAAGTATTTTTACCAGCAGACAGATTCTGGTCTTAATAAAAGCATAAAGGATTGCTATATATTATTAGTTAATGTAGACTTCTTGGTTGGTAGAATATCTTGCACTGTATATCCTGTTCATAGATGATAATATGATCAATGACCTTTCTATTAGACCCTGTTAATGCTTAATGTCTCTGGAGGACTGTCTTGCAAATGCTCAGACAAAACTCAGGGATACAGGTCACAGGAGTAACCAAACTGGGAAGTCCCATTAGGACTCTTCAGACATGCAGAGGCCAGTATTTCATGATACCAATTGCCAGTACCTATACTCTGAAACTCCCAGTCTCCAATAGGAAGAGTTATCCTTGCACACACTGCAGTAAGCTCGTCAACTGTATGGTTCTACCGGAGTCCTCAATTCTATCCTTCGGCCTTGCAAAATAGCCTAAATGACAAGACACTGTCATTAAATTTATTTTATTTTTGCCATTTTTGCTTTCATGTGGCATCCCCCAAAGTTAGTTGTCCCTTACTATGGCAGTTACAGGTTGTTGAAAACACATGGGAGGCAGTGGTCTCAGGCTTTGCTTCCGTGGTCAGTGTTGGCGTGAGACTCACAGTGCCTTGGTCCTCTGACCTTTAGAGTCATGTATGTAGCTTTACATTGTGCTCAAGAGTCCAAGTTCAACACTTTCTTTCTCTACACACACAGATTTTTATCTTGGATCTTGGGTGTAGAGGATTCTGAGAGTCTGTTTCTTAGTTTTAAAGCAGTTGTACAAGAGCAAAAGCTTTTTTCTCTATGATAGTCATGGTACAGTAGGGTCTTAAGATACATTGTCTTTGGTTTTAGTGAAAGTTTCACAGTATTGAGTGTTTTTGCTTCCTAGTGCTACTATAACAAAATGCCACAAAATAGGTGGCTGAAAACACCAGAATTTTATTTTCTCATAGCTCTGGAAGCTAGAAGTCCAGATGTTAACAGGTCCGTGCTTTTTTTTGGAGGCTTTTGGGGAAGAATCTTTTTCTGTCTGTTTCTACATTCTGGTGGTTGCCAGCAATCCTTGGCACTCCTTGACTTGTATCTGTGTCACTTTAAATCTCTAGCTCTACCCTCAGATGTCCTTGTCTTCTCTGTATCTGTCTCTGTCCATATATCCCTCTTCTTATAAGGACACCAGTCATTGGATTCAGATCCAACTTAATCCAGTATGACTACGTCATATCTTGAATATACCTTGAATACAAAGACCTTATTTCCATAAAGTTCACATTCACAAGTACCAGATGTTGGGGCTTTGATCTATCTTTTGTTGGGGACCCAATTCTGCCTGCAACACTTGGTAATCTGTTACTTCTAAATCCAAACATCTAGGGCCATGATTTATTCTAAGAAAGTGGATTACTGGGCCCAATAAACTAATAATACATTTTAAATCAGTCACTTTTCTTACTTTGAGGAAGCTAGGCATGTTAATTTGCCCAGAGTGTTGTTTATTTTGCTTTATTGTGCATTAAACTGCTTCTTTATCTTCTGCACCTCTCACCTCTTGACAAAGATCATTAGTACACAATAGCAACAATAAACCACTTTTTAAATAATGAAGTTTATATGCCACTGAGAAGCAGACTGCTAATTATGGATGAATGTGCAAAGATATTTTTATTTCATGTAATGCATCCAAATGTGCATTAAATATGGTATAAGTAATCTTAACTCCAAGGTAGGGGGTTAACATAACAACAGTTTTAGATTCTAGAACTACAGAAGTACCCTTCACTACAGCACTGTCACCAACAATAAATCAGCACTCATTAAAACCTGTTTAGTTGATAATTAGCTGCTTACAAAAGTATGTGTGTTGTGGCAATTCATATAGGCAAAGCTTGAAGGACATGGCTTTCCGTTCAAAACTGAAAAATGATGTGGCTTTAAAAATTTTTTTGAACAAGATATGTTATCTTGTTAAAGTATAGAATTATTCTATAATATGAATGGTTCATGTCAAATTGATATGTAGAAATCCCTAGATGCCCTCAAGCAAGTCTTATTTTATCAAATCTATGTGATTCCAATAAAATCTACCACTCAATTTAAAGACAACACTATTTAATACACTATGCTATAATACTTTAATTTAAACTTGTGATCAGGGTTGGTAAAAATATCAGTTTAAGCTCACACATATTGAAAAATAAATAGCATATTATGTGATTATACACAAAATCATTGTTGAGCTGGTAAATACAATATAAAGATAAATTTTTATAATGATAATCATCTTCTTTTATTTATATGCTGCTCCTACGGAGATGAATCTCTAGTGATATTTACATTTTTTTTTTTTGAGTTGGAGTCTCACTCTGTTGCCCAGACTGGAGTGCAGTGGCAGCTCCCAGCCACTGCAGCCTCGAACCTGCTGGGCTCCGGTGATTTTTCCGCCTTAGCCTTCGGAGTAGCCAGAATTACAGGCGTGCGCTACTACACCCAGCTGATTTTTTGATTTGTTGTAGAGATGAGGTCTCACTAAGTTGCCCAGGCGGGTCTCAAACCCGCAGGCTCAGGCAATCCACTCACCTCAGCCTCCCAAAGTGCTGGAATTACAGGCTGAGCCACCGAGCTCGGCTTATATTTACATGTTGAATTACAAAGTTAAAACTAGTGATGGGATCAATTATGCCCCATACTGAGTTGGGCATTTTGGAATGGCTTTGAGAAAACAAGAGGGTCAAAACAAAAAGCGTACACAGTGCACAGTTGTTTCAAGATTATGCTAACAGATAAGCAAAGGAAGGACTTTAATGGACATGAATTTGCATTTATCAAAGAAATCAGGCTTCTTGGTGCAAAACCTAATGTACCTTTTGAAAATATTTGTTTCTGAGAATTAGAAAATATACAGGCAGGATCACAGAAGTTGCTAAATGGTTTTATTTAAGGTACACATTCAAAGGCAAGTGTAATATAAATTCCTTTATGATTCTGTTTATTTGTTCTTATAAATTTTAAAATGTGATTTTATTGTACTTGCCATATTTCTGTTGAAAGATAGTCTGCTCCACATTTGTTGTGTAGAATTTGATATGACCCCCCTTTCTTCTTTTCTAGCTGCATAATAAATGTGCTTCTCATCTAAAACCTGAATGTGACTGCGGACCTTTGAAGGACCATATTTTACCACCCACAACGATCTATCCAGTGGTACTGGTGAGTTTTTCCTTATCATTCTTCTATGACTAATCAGTGCAGTATATCATTAAAGGCTTCCAGAGCTAATTTTTCATTAGTCAAGGCAGAACTATATAGATCCACAATACAAAATTATTTTGTATTGGAGCAAAACACCTTTGCTCACTATAATTCTTTTTGCCTTCATGCCACAATACACTTTTTAGAAAGGTATGCTCCAACTCAAGTTGACTCAGGTTTTATCACTTAGTCATGCTGTACTTACCAGAAATTGTATAGGCAGAACACTTCTACATTTTACATATTTTATAGATCTAGCTTCCCAGAATAATGAAGTTATTCTTATGGACAATTTTGCTGGGGATGCACATTATATATCTGCGAGTTGAGGGCTCTCATCTAGGTCAGAGGCTACCCAAAATGATGACACAAACCTTGAAGAAGACTATGCCCTGCCATAACTGTTTTTTTTTATTTTGTAGTGAACAATAAATTTAACTACCTGAAAATAATTACTTAATTCAATAAATATAAAAGCAAAAAATGCATGAGTAAAGTAACTTTGAAAAAAATGAACCTTGATGGGAAGAGAAACAGATATTCATAGATAGTATTCATATTCATATCCAAAATCCAAATTATATTTATAAAGTGAGACACTTATTTTATACAACAACATATTTTATATCCATAATGCACTTCTCATTTTGAAAAACAACATGAAAATTAAATGGCTGGGATTTCAGTGTGATATATATATAGATATATACGTATATACATATCTATATATCTCTCTATATATATAACAACTAAGAAATGTTAGGAAAATACTTTTCTAAAGTTCATCCTAGAAATTAATCATATTATTCAATTTGTAACCACTTATGATCCATTTTATAATTATATGTAAAATACTTGTATTTCAAATGCCTTTATTTAACAAAAAATTGTTAAAAACTCTTCATTTTCTCAAACTACAAAAGTAGAGGAAAAGAAAATACCTTAATATTGCTGAGAATAGCAATGATTGATTCTATTTTTTTCTTCATGTAAGATTTTTAAAATCCCGGAGTAAATAATATTAATTAGAAATAATGAGAGCCATATAAATGACTTTACATTTGAAGTGACTTTAGTGTCATTTTTATTCTTTAAGTGTTATCTTGAAAAGAAAGGACTTTTAGTTGGGCTTGGTGGCTCAGCCTGTAATCCCGCGCCTTTGGGAGACTGAGGTGAGTGGATTGCCTGAGCCCGCGGGTTGGAGATCCGTCTGGGCAGGTGAGACCTTATCTCTACAATAAATCAAAAAAAAATTAGCCGGGCATGGTAGTTCACACCTGTAATTCCGGCTACTCGGAAGGCTGAGGTGGAAGGATCGCTGGAGCCCAGCAGGTCGAGGCTGCGGTGGCCCGGAGCAGCCACTGCACTCCAGTCTGGGCAACATAGTGAGACTCCAACACCCCCCCCAAAAAAGAAAAGGACTTTTACAATTTTTACATTTTTTAATTCTTGATTAAAAGTGCAGTAATTTTACTGGTTGAGTTGCATTCTTGGTCTCAGATTTTACTTCTAAGAGGAAAACTGTTATGTCATCCTACTGTCCAACTGTCTGGGAAGACCCTACTCAGTTCAGTGAGCCTGGGGGCTACTTTCTTGATGATCACTTATGTCATCCTCTGGTCACACAAAGTCAAACACAAGGTAGATTCTTTTGTTATTGTATCATTTATTTCTTTGAGAGAATCAAATGTAAAGTGTATTACATGAATATTCTTGTCTTCTAACAATCTTGTAAACCCTTCTATTGCTATTTTTAGACATTTTAGATCTTGAGGATTTATTTTCAATCATTTACTACTCCTACAGCTTTAATAATGCTTTGTATCTCAATATTTTCCATCTTACCATTTTTGTGTTACTGTCTACTATGAAGTTATTTATTAGCTACTGAACATTTCATCCTTCATGAATGTCTAACTTTCATTGAATTTCATTATACCTCATGCTCCTGATCAATTTTCTGGATGCTTCTTTCAGTATTTTTATGATGTACCTTTCAGTACCTTTATAATGCCAATCTGCCCATGTTGGTTTATCCCTGTGTTCTACCCTCCCTGCCATGGTTTTCCACTCTTAATATTCTTCCCAATAAGATCCTGTTTAATCAGTTGATTTTATTACTATGTTAATTTATATTCAGCTCAGCTTCTTATTCTGAATCCCAGTCCTATAGAACTGCCACCCAGAGGTCCCATATTATTTTAAGTGCAACGTGTCCAACATATTATTATATTAATTAATGTAATAGTGATTACTATTATTTATTGAGCACATGTCCCATACCAGGCTCTATGCTAAAAATATTAATTTATTTATTTATTCAATAAATATTTGTTGAGTGTTTAGAATATGCCAAAGGTATCATAGGTAGAAAAAAAGACAGTAAAAAGCAAAAACAACTCCTTGTCTTTATAGAGTTATCATTCCAGTGGGTATAGACAATAAACAATATAAAAAAGTAAATTTTTTAGTACCTAGTTGTACTAAAATACATATTAATAGAAACAGAGAGTGGAATGTTGATTACCAAGGGCAAATAAATGAGAAGTGCGGGGAGATGTCTGTCAAAGAGTACAAAGTTGTGTTTGTGTAAGATGAGTAAGTCTAGAGATCTAATGTACAGCGTGATGACTACAGTAAATAATATAGTATTATGTACTGGAAATTTGCCAAGAGACTAGATTTCAGGAGCTCTTACCATAAAAAAAAGATAACTATGTGAGGAGATGAATGTGTTGATTTTCTTGGCTGCACTGTGAATTGCATTTTGTCAAAAGACAAAATTTCAGCAAACTTAGCTGTATAGCTCATTGGGTTTTATTCATGATCCATGAAGCGGGGCAACTTCTATTCTACACAATAGAATAAGAGCTAACACTAGACAATAGAAGAATCACAGATTTGGTAGGATGGGAACAAGAAAACAGAACAATACCCCCCCAAAAGTAAAACACTTAATTGGTTAACCTCAGGTTCCTGTAGATTACTTTTTTTTGGAATGATTTAGTGCAAATGGGACATCTTTATTATGAACTCAGGTAGACTGGAATCTTCTGTTTTCAGGGAAAAAAAAGGTTTATTTTGGTATCTCAGCTTTCTTAAAGTTTCACCTGATTATGTGACACTTAGCATAAGTGACTCCATTTTTGTTTGATCTAGTAAATTAGGGACTAGTGTAGCAACTCAGTTCAAAATAATGACCTCTCATAATTTTTATTTCACAATATCAAAACATCTTGTATGCCATAAATATACACAATAAAGAAATATTGGTTTGTATTTTCAATGTAAAGGACAAAATTAAAGCAGAGAAATAAGGAAAATATGGGGGATACAATGATATACAAGAGGCGATCAGGACAGAGTTCACTGAAGACTTGAGTGAAGAGTTGAATAACTTGAGGGCGTTACCCTGTGGCTAACTGGGACCAGAACCTTACAAAGGGAGTAGCCAGCAAGGACACAGACTCTGAGGCAGTAGACACTTGGGAGAGCGGAAGGTCATAGAGGAGAGTAGTAACTGGCTCTGAGTGTGTAGAAAAGGTCTAAGATGTCATTAAATTTTCATGTTGTGCAGGACGATTTAGACCATTATAAGCTCTTTAGCGTTTATCTTGAATGAAATAAGATGCCATTAGAAGCTTTTGACCAGAAGAGGGAATCATCTGAAATTATAAAAAAAAAAAAAAATAACAGGCTGCCATATTGAGGGGATAACAATAGAAAGAAAATATAACACCTAAGTTTTCTCATGGAAATAGAAGGCTGGGTCCTCTGCTAGTGTGAGCATGGTATGAGATGTGTAAAGGGTCTGATGATTGGGAATAATTATGCAGCAGCTACTTAGGAAAGTGGGAGCCAAGTGGATCAAAGAAATGAGTAACTGACAGAGTGAAGAGCACCTACCTGACCCTTGCTTTTGTTAAGCTCTGGCCCAGCCATGCTTCCATCGAGCTATGGCTGGGTCATGCGTCTCTGAGGGAGGTAGATATCCCTTTTCTCTCTCTCTCTCCAATCTACTTGCTAAATAAACTGTATTTTCCAATCTAAAAAATAAATAAAGCAGCTACCTCTAGTTAATAACATTCATTTAGTACAAGCCTAGTAAGCTTGGATGAGTATATTTCTCTAGTCAAATTCAGTCATATTTCTCAAGTTATGTTCCAGCTCCAGTAATGGACTAGGTATAACCCAGTCTTAAAGAGACTGTATGTTTGGAGTTGAGAATGTATGCAGAGCAGTGATTATAAGGAGTTATCCATGGAGTTTAAGCAATTTATAATTGTTCCCCTTTTACATATGAGGAAACTGAGAAACAAAGAGGTTAAGTACATTTCCCAGTGTCACATGAATAGTATGTGG
>NW_007154856.1:0-4297 GCF_000164805.1 Carlito syrichta | reverse complement strand
TACAAATGACTTCCACAGACAATTGGTCTTTGATAATAAGCTATTGCTGTAAAAGTTGGGTTAAAATTCAGGTACTCCGAAATTGAAAATTATCATTTTTTTCCATTTTAAATAGAGAAAAGATATAACCAATGATTCTGTATATCAGATAAAATTACTATTTTCTGGGATTGTAATCAGTATCTGGTATATTTTGAGAGTACTATCAAAAACCAATATTGCTTAACTTTCTTTTACTGTGGGGTTTTTATAAAGATTTTTCCATGACTGTTTTTAGGTACTTACAATGCTGCTTTTGAAAATTTTTCTGCCAAAATTTTGGCAAGTATTACAACCATAGTCCATGCACTGCCATACTGAAGATAATCCAGAACTGTTTACATAGGTAGAGTTCTTTCTGGTCTCCCTTTATTCTACTGCCAAGCAAATGGATGATGAATCCCAACTATTCAGTCTGGATTCTTGATAAACAGATTAATTTTTAGAAAAGACCATTAACACCACCAATTGATTGTTAAAACAGATATTCTGCATTTAATAGAATCCATTGAAAAATGAATAATTGGTTTTTGCTACTGATCGCATTCTGAAATCTCAACTGGACAATCCAAAACAAAGTGATATTGCAAATAAATTTAAGAATCTTGAATGGAGTGTGACCTGGTGAGCATGCAAGCCACTTGCTCCTCCATGTTCTAAATTTTACTCCTAACCCAAGATGCATGTAGTCTGTGTTGTTTTAGCACCTCACAAAATGTGCCCACATTTGACTATGATGTCAAATATGTTACTTATTTGTATGTAGCAATCTATAACTTTATTACTCTCCTATTCATAAAATATTCCTTTTACTCTAATTGTCTCAGTTAGTACTTTTAAAATTGTTTTTTTTTGTTTTTTTTTGAGTTGGAGTCTCACTCTGTCACCCAGACTGGAGTGCAGCGGCCACTCCCAGCCACCGCAGCCTCAGCCTGCTGGGCTCCAGCGATCCTTCCACCTCAGTCTTCCGAGTAGCCGGAATTACAGGCATGCGCTACCACGCCCGGCTGATTTTTTGATTCATTGTAGATATGAGGTGTTGCCAAGTTGCCCAGGCAGGTCTCGAATGCGCAGGCTCAGGCAATCCACTCACCTCAGCCTCCCAAAGGCACGGGATTACAGGCTGAGCCACCGAGCCCGGCTAAAATTGTTTTCTTGATAACACATAAATTGGTGAGGTTACTGAAATATGTACCACCTTTCTCTCTCTTCCCATCCCTCCCCAAAACTTGGTATTAGCTTTAGATGAATGATTCCGGAGATACATGCTTTTCTGTTACAGAGTTTAGCAAGGCATGCATCTTCTCTGCACTGATGATGTGCTTTTTTATAACCATGCTCTACAAATGACTTCCACAGACAATTGGTCTTGATAATGGCTATTACTGTAAAAATTGGTTAAAATCAGCTACTCTGACACTGAAATTATCATTTTTGTCCATTTAAATAGAGAAAAGATATAACCAATGATTCTGTATATCAGATATAATTACTATGGATATAATATGGAATAGGCCAAATTGAGTCCCTTTGCTGTTTAGAGGAATCTCATACAGGAGGCTATACATTTGATCAACTTACCTAGAACTATAGTTTAGTTATACAATTCATTGTTTTTATTTTTTAATACTATTTTTAATGATAAAACAAACTGGTTTTATAAGAGTGTGTATGTTTTTTATAGTAATTTTTCAGTTTTGGGGAGACTTTTATTCAATTATTTTTTTCTCCATCAACAAAATACTTGAGATGTCTCATGAAGAAATCACATTTTAAACTTTATGCTTGAAGAGTGAAATAAAGCAGATCATCAAAAGAATCACTTTTATTATATTTAGCTCCATGATTTAGTTTGATTTTCGCTATGTAAAATCTTTACTTTATAATTTAAAAGCAAGGTTCTTATTCTCTATGGAAGAGGCTAATTGTCTAGAATTTTTTTCATGTTACTATTAATCATTTAAGGTTGATAAACTAAATTTAAGAATGATATAATGTTAACATGATTATTTGAAGTTGAGATTGTATGTCAGATGAGAATCCAGTTTATATATTGTTATTTCTATTTCTTTAAAATATGTTTAGAATATTACTGATAGCTAATGTGCATTATTTTCATATATAGTATCTGCAGTGCTAGACATTATATCTTCTTCCTTCCTTTTTTCCTTCTTTTTTTTCCCCTTCTTTCTGTTCTTCTTCTTCCACTGACTTTTACTTAAGTCACTGGAGCTAAAATTCAGTTAAGAACAAGTCTCTTCTCTGCTGCAATTCAGAGTCCATTAGTCAGGGCAGACAAATTGCATATTTTGGTGTGATAAGTATTCCTTAGAGTATTTCCAGAAGAAGGAATTTTAATCCATCCTGAGAGTAAATCAAAGAGTAAATTAAAATTTTCTTGAAGAAATTATGCCTGAGCTGAATCTTAAAGAATGAATAGGTATTTGTTGGGCCAATGTAGAGCGAGCTCTATAAAGATAGTCTCAGGGACAAGAGAATACTTAGTGTGATCATGAAACTGCTAAGATATTTCTTAGGGATTATATGTAAAGGAAAGGCTGAAGAAATAGATAAGACAAGGTCTGAGATAGTGAAATCCTGGCCTGTCTTTTCAAGGAATTGGTCTTTATCTGCTATAAATATCCACTTACATTGTCAACTTTGTGTTGGAGAAGGACAACTTTGTTAGCAGTGTGATGTGAAATAAATTTAAAGCAGTGAACAGAAGAGATATGAAAGTATCATTGTGGGATTGTGATGTGAAGGTTAAAAGACACCAATAGGGTAAGAAAATGAGGCAGCTGGGGCAGAAGGGTATAGCAGAGAGAGGATATTAGGATTTTACTTGATTTTGGAATACACTATTTCCAGATGATGGTAAGATATGATATGTGGCCATGGATCTGGGTGGCTTAACTGATGTGCAAGGGACCTTCAACAGATGTTAGAATGTCAAGGGACTATGAGCATAGTTTATTGAATGTAATCCTTAAAGCCACCCATAAAATAGTTACTAGATGATGCTAATGGGTAAGAGTGGAGAGGAGAACAATTAGATTTCATGAAGCTTAAGTGAAAAGAGATTCTGCTTTGGGGCAGGAGGAATGATGATTTTGATAAAAAGTCAGGAGAGTTTCATCAAACTTAGTGATGAGTAAGAGAGTGAGCAGCTTCTTTTCAGAAATGTTAGAGGGAAAATGACAGTGACTAAAAGAGAAAATGAGTGATTTGTGGGGTTTTTTGAACAGTGGTTCCAGAGAGCCCAGTGAAAAGTTAGAAAAGAGACAGTGTGGAAGATTAATAAAAAAGAAAGAAAGAAGCATAGGATGAAAGCAACCAGAAAGGATAGAAGCTAGAAATTAGACATGAACTCTAGGTCTGTGGACAAGTTGTTCACTTCAAATAAATTCCGAATGGTAACAACTGATGGGTGTATGAAACATAAAAATAATTGATATAAATCAATAATAAGCAAACAATGCAATTCAAAAGGGCAAGAGACCTAAACAGGCATTCAAAATAAACACACACACACACACACACACACACACATCACCTATAAACATATGAATATGTTCTCACTGTCATGGCTCATCCAGAAAATATATATTTAAATATCAAGAAATAACACTATATGCCCATGAAAATGATTAATACAGTTAAATAGCCCAAACTTTGTTAAGAAGCAACCAGATTGACCAGTCGTGGTGGCTCATGCCTGTATTCAGCACTTTGGGAGGTGGAGGTGAAAGGATTGCCTGAGCCCAGGGGTTGCAGACGAGCCTGAGTAACTTGGCTAGAACTTGTCTCTACAATAAATCAAAATTAGTCGGGTATGGTAGTGCATGCTTGTGGTTCCAACCACTTGGAAGGCTGAGGTGGAAGGATCGCCAGAGGCCAGTAAGGTCGAGGCTGCGGTGGCCATGATTGTGACACTGAACCCCAGTCTGGGTGACAGAGTGAGACCCCAACTCAAAAAAAAAAAAAAAAAAAGAAGACGCAACCAGATTGTTTGTAAATTACAGGTTGTAAATTTGTACCTTAGAACACTGCTTGGCAGTCTACCTACCTTTCATTTTAAAATCACTTTTCACTAGTTTTATGATATGAGGTAAATTATTAACATTTTGTACCTCTCTGTCCTATTTGCAAATGGAAGCAAAAGAATTCAAAAAAATTGCTTTCAACCATATACAGTGTGTAGTGAGTACTCAGTCAATATCAATAATATTATGTGTTATGTTGGAATTTTAAATGT
>NW_007154855.1:0-747 GCF_000164805.1 Carlito syrichta | reverse complement strand
TGGGGATAGAGCACATTGTCAGTGCTCAATAAATGTTTCATCAGTGTTATTACTTAATATTCATTTAATTAATATTGATTATAGCCAATTCATAATTGTCATCATAGTAATGATTAGCAAAAACAAATTTCATTTTTTCCCATATATATTTTTATTAATCAATATTTTTTTATTATGGTTTTGTGGGGTACAGTTAAGGGTTAGGTGTACAATTACGTTTCATTCAGGCACCCTGTAGATAAGAGGTGTTTTCCCATCCCCAGACAGATATTTGCTACTGTTAATCCCATCCCCCTCCCCCCTCATAGTTTCCCAGTACCGTCAGTCATTTTCTTATAGTATTACATTGGATGTTCAAGGTCCATTATATGAGTGAGAACATGTGATATTCGGATCTTTGTTTCTGTGAGAGGTCACTCACTACTATAGACTCTAGTTCCATCCAGGTTGCTGCGAAATTCATGATTTTGTTCTTTTTTATGTCTGCGTAGTATTCCATCATGTATATGTACCACATTTTTTTAATCCAGTCCTCTTTTGATGGGCAGCATGGTTGTTTCCAGGTTCTTGCTATTGTGAACAATGCTGCGATAAACATACGTGTGCAGGTATCTTTTTTATAGAGTGATTTGTGTTCTTCAGGGTATATTCCCAGTAGGGGGATTGCAGGGTCATATGGAAGGTCAATTTTTAGAGCTTTTAGGAATCGCCACACTGCTTTCCACAGAGGTTGCACTAGTTTACTAG
>NW_007154854.1:0-654 GCF_000164805.1 Carlito syrichta | reverse complement strand
CGGTACTTCAGTGACTGACCCTACACTATGAGAGACTCAGTGGCTGGCCCACCTTTGTGATGGGTGCTCCAGTGACTGGCTTCCTCTAAAATGAGTGTCCCAGTAATTGACCCTGTTCTGTGTTGTGTGTCCCAGTGACTGTTCCCTTCGTTGATGGCTTTCACAGTGACTAGTTCTGTAGTGAGTGCCCCAGTGACCTGGCCTCCTTTGTGATTGCTGTCCCATTACTAATCCTCCTCAATAATGGGTGCTTAGATGACTGTCTTATCTCTGTGTAGAGTGTTCAGTGATTTGCCTTAATCTGCGATGTGTTCCCCACTAACCTGGCTTCCTCTGTGATGGGTGCCTCAATGATCAGACCTCCTCTGTAGTGGGTGACTAGGTATATGGCCTCATCTGTGATGGGTACCCCCGTGAATGCCCCTCCATTGAGATTGGCATTCCAGTGACTGTCCTTCTTCCCCAGTGAGTGGCCTTACTCTAGGGTTGGTTCTTCAGGGACTGGCCCTCCACTTAACGGGTAGCCCGGTTACTTTCCTTTCTCATTGTTGGTTGCCCCAATGACTGGCAACCTGCTGTGATGGGTGCTGTAGTGAGTACCCTCTTCTGTGATGGATGACATGGTGACTGACCCACTGCAAGAATGGGTGACCA
>NW_007154853.1:1630-9557 GCF_000164805.1 Carlito syrichta | reverse complement strand
GATGGGAGCCCCAGTTACTGGCCCTCCTACATACTAAGTGCTCATGCTACTTGTCTTTCTCTGTAATGGATGTTCTGGAACTGGTTCTAACCTGTGATGAGTGCCCAAGTGGCCAGCTCGCCTCTGTGTTCAGTTACCCAGTGACTGACCTTTCTTTTAATGGGGGCTGTATTTGTGGACAACCTATGTGATGGAAATTGCAGTGACTGGCCTTCCTTCACAATGTGTACCCCTGTAACTGGGCCTCCCCAGTGATTGGTGCCTAAGTGACTGTGCTTCATATACGAATGGCACCCCAGTGACTACTACTCTGTGATCATTGTCACAAAGACTTGACCTCCTCCATTATGGATGCCCCAGTGCCTGGCCCTCTTCCCTGATTAGAGCCCCAATGACTGTCTAACTTCTGTGAAGAATGCCACAGTGCCTAAACTTATCTTTGATGGATGTCCTAATAACTGGGTCTCTTCCAAAGTGGGTGCCCTGTGACTAACTAACCCTCCTCTATGATGAATACCCCAGGCTCTGGTCCTCCTCAATAATGGACGTTACAGGGTCTGGTCCTCCTTGTGACAGGGCCCCCTCGATAATAGGTGAATCACTGATTAGGCCTCCTCTGTGATTGGTGCTCCAGTAGCTGGCCCTCCACCAAATTGTTTGACCCAGTGACTAGTCCTCCTCTATCATGAGTGTTCCACAATTGGGCCTCCTGGATAACTGGTGTTTCAGTGACTCGCCATCCTTTGTGATGAGTGCCTTAGTGACTGACACTCTTTTGTTATGGGTTGACAGTAAGTAGGTCTCCTCTGGGATAGATACCTCAGTGAACTCTCCTCTATAATTTTTGCCCCCAGTGACTGCCCCCACCCTGTGATGGGTTCTCCAGTGACTGGCCCTCCTCTTTGAAAAATACCCTAGTCACTGATCTTATTCTCTGATCAGTGCCTGAGTGATTAGCTTTCCTCTGTGACTGCTACCTTAGTGACAGGATTTCCTACATAATGGGTGCCTCAGTGACTACCCCTCCTCCATTATGGTTGCCCCAGTAGTTGTGCCTCCTCTGTTTGTGCCCCAGTGACTGGCCCTCCTCCTTAATGGTTACCCAGTGCCTAATCCTCCTCTGTGTATGGTGTTCACTAACTGGTCCACCTCTATAATGGGTTCACTAGTGATAAATCCTCCTCTGTGATGAATTTTCTGCTTACTGGGCTTCTTCAAAAATGTGTACCTTAAGGACTAACCTTCCTTTGTGCTGAATGTTCTCATATTTGGCCCTCCTGTGTGATGAGTGCCCCACTGACACTTTGTCCTGTGTTGGGTGTCCCAGAGAGTAGCCCTTCTTTGTGATTGGTGACCCAGTTCCTCTGTTATGGTTGCCACAGTGACCAACCCTCTTCAGTGATGAGTGTCAATGACTAACCCTCCTCTTTAATTTGCAACTTTGTGACTGGAGCCTCTCTGTGATGACTGCCACAGTGACTGAATCTTCTCTCTGATGGGTGCCTTAGTGAATGCCCCTCCTCTATGGTGGGTGCCTTAGTGACTGGTGATTCTGTGTAATGATTAGCCAAATGACTGTCCCTCATCTACAATGGCTGTCCCAGTGACTGGCAACCATAGTTTATGCCCCAGTGACTAGTCCACCTCTTTGTTTGGTGACCAGTGAATTGTGGTCCTCCATAATGAGTTCCCCAGTGACTTTCCCTCCTCCATGGTGGGAGTTCCAGTGACTGGCCTTCCTCTGTGAAAAAATATCACAGTGACAGGGCCTTCTCCATATTTGTGCCCCACTGAATGGTCTTCTCTTTTATGGGTGCCCCAGTAGCTAGCCCTCCTCTGTGATGGGTGTTACACTTATTGGGTCTCCTCTTAAATGGATGCCCCAATCTTGATCCTCCTTCATGATTAGTGTCCCAGTTACTGGGTCTCCTTCATAATGACTGCCCAAGTGACTAGGCCACTCTTGTGATTGGTGCTCCAGTGACTGTCCTTTTTTGTCAGGTGCCCCAGTGACTAGTCTTTCACTGTGATTTGTGCCCGTTTCTGGACCTCCTCAATAGTGGATGTGCCAGTTATTGGTCATCTACTATGATGTGTGTCCCAGTGACTAAGATTTCTCCTTAACAGGTACTCCACTGACTGGGTCCCCTCTTCGATTGGTGCTCCATTGACTGGCCTTCCTACAAAATGGGTGCTCCAGTGTCTAACTCCCTCTGTGATGGGTGTGCTCTAACTGAGTCTCCACCATAATTGGTGTACCGTGACTGGACCTCCTCTGTTATTTGTACCCCAGTGCCTCCATTATGGTTGCCTCACTGACTGGGCCTTGTCTGTTATCAGTTTCACAGTAATGAACAGACCTTCATACTATTTGCCCCAGGGACTTGCACTCCTCTTTGATGAATGTTTCACTTCCTGGACCTCCTCAATAATGGGTTCTTCAGTAACCAAACTTCCTTTGTGCTGGGAGTCCCTGTGATTGGTCCTCTGTGTGATGGGTGTCACAATTATTGGCCCTACTTTGTAATGGGTTTTCTAGTGACTGGTTCTTCTCCAAGATTGGTGCCCTAGTGACAAATCCTGTGCTATGGATGCCAGAGTGACAAACCCTCTTTTATGATATGTATTCTTATGACTAGCCTTCATTTGTGATGCCTGCATTTGTGACTGCTCCTCCTCTGTGATGAGTGCCATAGTGATAGGCCATGCTCTGTGATTGCTGCCCCAGTATGTGTCCCTTCTCTCTGATGGGTGCCCTGACTACTCCTCCTGTGTGAATGTTACCTCAATGACTGGCCCTCAATAGTGATGGTTATTTCAGGGCCTATCTCTCCTTCATAATTTATGCTCCAATGACTAACACACTTCACTGATTGGTGAGCAGTGACTGGAACTCCTCCACAATTGGTGCTTCAGTGACTAGCCCTCCTCTGTGATGGGTGTCCCAAATAATTGACCTCCTCCATTGTGGGTGAACCTTTGATTGACTTTCCTTTGTGGTGGGTATCCCTGTGACAGGACCTCTTTCATAGTGTGTTCCTCAGTGACAGGGCCTCTCCACTGATTGGTGCTCCAGTGCCTGGCCTTCATATATAATGTATGCCCCAGTGGCTAGCCACATCTGTGATAGTTGTCACAGTGAATGGCCCTCCATAATGAGTGCCCAGCAATGGGTCTCTTCTGTGACTGGTGACCCAATCACTCTCCATCCTCTATGATATATGCCATGGTGACTAGACAGCTTCTGTGATGAGTGCCCTCATAATTTAGTGTCCTCCATAATGGGTGTCTCACTTATTAACCCTCCACTCTCATGGTTGCCCCAATTTCTGCCTCATACTTAATTGGTGCCATAGTGGCTATGTATTCTCTGTAATACATGTCCTAGTGACTGAACCTCCTTTGTAATATGTGTTACATTTACTGAACTTCCTCTTTGATGCAACACTAACAGACTTTCCTCCAAAATAGGTGACTAGTCTCCTCTGTGATGCATGTGCCAATAACAGCCGTCTTCTTAATTTGTGTACCATTGACTAGCCCTACTCTTTGATGGTTGCTCCAGGGACAGAGTCTCTTCCATGATGAATGTCTCAATGGCTGACTGTCCTCTGTGATAGATGCTCCAGTGACTGGGCCTCCTCTATCATGTGTGCTCCAGTGACTAGCCTTCCTCTCTGAACAGCCAGAGTGATGGATCTTCCTTGGTGATGAGTGCAACTGTGACTAGTTATCTTCTGTGATAACTGCCCAAGTGACTGAGTCTCCTACATAATTTGTGCCTTGGTGAATTGCTCTTCTCTATTAGAGGTTCCCAGTGAATGTAGCTACTTGGTGAATTGTGCCCAAGTGACTGGACCTACTCTGTGATGGGTGCTCCAGTGACTGACCCAATTCTATAATTCTTGTACTGGTAACTGACCATCCTCTGTAATGGGTTCCTCAGTGACTTACTCTCCTCTGAGATGGGTGCCTCAGTGACTAACCTCCTCTGTGTTTGGTGTTCCTGTGACTGACTCCTCTGTAATCAGTACCTCAGTGACTGGCACTCATATGTAATATATAGCCCAGTAACTGGCATCCTCTGTGATATGTATCCTATGGACTACCCCTAAACTGCTGAGGGTTTTCCAGTGTCTGGTCTCCACTGTTATGGGAGTGCCAGTGACAGGCTCTCCTCTGTGATCGGAGCCCCACTGCCTGAATCTCCTCTGTTTTAGGTGTCCTTATGTCTGTCTTCTGTAGTGGATGAATCAGTGATTAGACTTCTTCAGTGATGAGTTCTCCATCAGCTGGCCCTCCTCCCTAATGAGTGCCCCAATGACTGGCCTCCTCTGTGATGGGTACAGCAGTGATAGTTTTTTCTGTGACTGGTGACCCAGTGACCGGGCTGCCGCAATAATAAGTGTCCCAGTCACTGAATCTTTTCCATTATAGGTACCTCAGTTACTGGACCTCCTCTATGATTGATGCCCCAGTGGCAGGCTCCACAAATGGTTTCTGCAGGGACTAGTCCTCTGTGAAGGTTGTCCCAATGACTGATCCTCCTTCACATTGGATGACCCAGTGAGAGGCACTCATCTGTCTTGGGTGACACAGTGACTAGCCCTACTCTATGTTGAGAGTCTCAGTGGATATCCCTTCTCCATGAGGGGTGCCCGTATAACTGGCATGCCTCTCTGATGGATGGTTCAGTGATTGCCCATTATCTTATATAGGTGTCCTGGTGACTTGTCCTCCTGTTGAATGGATGTCTCTGTGACTAGACTTTCTCTGTGATGGGTTCTGCAGTGAATGGGCCTCCACAGTGATGGATGCCCCAGTGATTGTGCATCCACTGTGATTTCCTCACCAGTGGCTGACTCCTTCCTGTGAGGGGTACTTTAGTGACTGACCCTACACTATGAGAGACTCAGTGGCTGGCCCACCTTTGTGATGGGTGCTCCAGTGACTGACTTCCTCTAAAATGAGTGTCCCAGTAATTGACCCTGTTCTGTGTTGTGTGTCCCAGTGACTGTTCCCTTCGTTGATGGCTTTCACAGTGACTAGTTCTGTAGTGAGTGCCCCAGTGACCTGACCTCCTTTGTGATTGCTGTCCCGTTACTAATCCTCTTCAATAATGGGTGCTTAGATGACTGTCTTATCTCTGTGTAGAGTGTTCAGTGATTTGCCCTAATCTGCGATGTGTTCCCCACTAACCTGGCTTCCTCTGTGATGGGTGCCTCAATGACCAGACCTCCTCTGTAGTGGGTGACTAGGTATATGGCCTCATCTGTGATGGGTACCCCCGTGAATGCCCCTCCACTGACATTGGCATTCCAGTGACTGTCCTTCTTCCCCAGTGAGTGGCCTTACTCTAGGGTTGGTTCTTCAGGGACTGGCTCTCCACTTAACGGGTGGCCCAGTTACTTTCCTTTCTCATTGTTGGTTGCCCCAATGACTGGCAACCTGCTGTGATGGGTGCTGTAGTGAGTACCCTCTTCGGTGATGGATGACATGGTGACTGACCCACTGCAAGAATGGGTGACCAGACAGGCTTGGTGGCTCAGCTTGTAATCCCATGCCTTTGGGAGGCTGAGGTGAGTGGATTGCCTGAGACCACGGGTTTGAGACCCACCTGGGCAGCGAGACCTCATCTCTACAATAAATAATAATAAAAAAAATCACCCGGGTGTGGTAGCGCATGCCTGTAATTCCGGCTACTCAGAAGCCTGAGGCGGAAGGATCGCCAGAGTCCAGCAGGTCGAGGTTGCGGTGACCGGGAGCGGCCACTGCACTCCAGTCTGGGCGACAGAGTGAGACTCCAACTCAAAAAAAAAAAAAAAAAAGGAATGGTTGCCCATTTTACTTGTCCTCCCTCGTTTAGCATGCCTCAGTGACCTGACATTCTCTGTGATTGGTGCCTCAGTGACTGGCCCTATTCAGTGTTTGGTGCTCCACTGAACTGTCCTCTTCATAATGGGTGCCCCAGTGACTGGCCCTCCCCTGGGATGGGTGACTCAGTGACTGACCCTCCTATGTGATGAGTGCTCGGTGACTGAACTCCTCTGTGATATGTCCCAGTAACTTGTCCTCTTCTGGGATGGGTGACCCAGTGACTAGCCCTTGTCTGTGATGAGTGCCCACATGACAAGACTTCTTCCATGATGAATGCCTTATCAACTTCCCCCTCTGTGATTAGTGCTTCAATTACTGGCCCTCCTCATAATAGGTGCCAAGTAAATGGCATTCCTATGGGTTGGGTGCCTCAGTGACTGGTCCTCTGTCACAGTTGCCTCATTTAGTGACCCTTCTCTCTGATCGGTACCCCAGTTACTGCCCTTCCTTCTAATGAATTACCATTGAATAGACCTCATCTTGGATGGCAGCCTGTGGTAATGGTCCTCTTCTTGGATGAATGCCTTAGTGGACTGGCCCTCCCATTTGGTGGGTGACTGAGTGACTGGCTCTCTGCTGTGATGGTGACTCAGTGACTATTAAGTTTATTTGATAGGTTCTCAGTAACTAGACTTCTTCTGTGATTTGCCCCAGTGATTGACTCTCCTCTGTGATGGGTGCCCCAGTAACTAGGTTTTATGGAAACCACCCTAGTGACTGACCTTCCCCTATGATGGTTGCCCCATGATTTTAATTCTTCTTTGATGAATTCACCTGTAACTGGTCCTCCTCTGTGTTAAGTGTCCAGGTGACTGAACCTCCTTTGTCCTTCTTCTTTCTGCCTTTGTGGTCAGTACCCCAATGACTGACTCTCCTCCTTAATGAGTACACTAGTGAATAGCCCTTTTATTTCATGGATGCTCCAGTGACTGGTTCTCCTCTATGATGTATGTCCTTGTGACTGGCCCTTCTCAGTGATGGGTGTCCCTGTGACTGGCCCTCTTTGTGAATGATGCTCCAGTGACTGGTCCTCCTTTTAATTGGTGCCCCAATGAATGGCCATCCTCTGGAATTGATGCCCCAGTGACTGACCTGCCTGTAGGATAGGCTCCTCTCTGACTGTACCTCCTATGTGATAAGTGCCCCAGTGATTGGTTCTCTTCCTAATGGATGCTCCAGTGACTGATCCTCCTCTGGGATGGGTTTCTCAATGACTAAACCTACTTTTGAATGTGTGCCTCAGTGACTGGCCTTCCTCTTGGATGGACGCCTCAGTTTTTGGCCCTCCTCTGGATTCAGTGCCTCAGTGACTGGCTGTCCTCTGGTATGTGTTACTCTATGCCTAGCCCTGCTCTGGGATGTGTCTCAGTTACTGGTCCTACTCTGTACGAATTACCTCATTGACTGACTCTCCTCTCTGATGGGTGCCCCAGTTACTAATCCTCTGTTATGGGTAACCACATACCTAGCCTTCTGCTGTGATGGGTGCTTCAATATCTGCTTCTCCTCTGTGATCAGTACCTCAGTGGCTAGCCTTCTGCGATGGGTGCCCTAGTGACCAACACTCCTTTATTATGGGTGCCTCATGACAGGCACTCCTTTGTCACTCTTGCCTATGTGACTAGCTATCCTCTGGGGTTACTGACCCAGTGAATTGCCCTGCTCCATAATCAGTGCACTCATAACTATCCCTCTTTTATCATGGGTACTTGCCACAGCCTGCGTGGCTGCCTTAAAGGTCTGATGAGAGATTAAGAAAGACACAGACACAAAGACATAAAGAAAACGGTGCCAGGTGGGACACTTTCCTCTGATGGAGGTGAAGTGACCCCAAGTTAGCTCAGCATGTTTATTTTATAATCGAGCACAAGGGAAATTGGAAGCAATTCAAGGTCTGTGAGGGAGCTCAGGTGAATTTTGTTGCTGCCTAAAAGGAGAGTTGTTCTTCAGTTATATTCTTGTAGCTAAGCCTTTATTATAGATAACTTTATCAGTACTGTGTGTTAGCGGGTATGTACTATGTGTAAGCGGGTATCTGAGACAACATTTT
>NW_007154853.1:0-1610 GCF_000164805.1 Carlito syrichta | reverse complement strand
TGATGGGTGCCCCAGTTACTAATCCTCTGTTATGGGTAACCACATACCTAGCCTTCTGCTGTGATGGGTGCTTCAATATCTGCTTCTCCTCTGTGATCAGTACCTCAGTGGCTAGCCTTCTGCGATGGGTGCCCTAGTGACTAACACTCCTTTATTATGGGTGCCTCATGACAGGCACTCCTTTGTCAATCTTGCCTATGTGACTAGCTATCCTCTGGGGTTACTGACCAGTGAATTGCCCTGCTCCATAATCAGTGCACTCATAACTATCCCTCTTTTATCATGGGTACTTGCCACAGCCTGCGTGGCTGCCTTAAAGGTCTGATGAGAGATTAAGAAAGACACAGACACAAACACATAAAGAAAACGGTGCCAGGTGGGACACTTTCCTCTGATGGAGGTGAAGTGACCCCAAGTTAGCTCAGCATGTTTATTTTATAATCGAGCACAAGGGAAATTGGAAGCAATTCAAGGTCTGTGAGGGAGCTCAGGTGAATTTTGTTGCTGCCTAAAAGGAGAGTTGTTCTTCAGTTATATTCTTGTAGCTAAACCTTTATTATAGATAACTTTATCAGTACTGTGTGTTAGCGGGTATGTACTATGTGTAAGCGGGTATCTGAGACAACATTTTGTGTAGCGGGCTGCTTCCCTCACAGCCTGCCTTTGGCTAGGATGCAGAGCTTCCAAGCGAGACCTTGCCTATGAGCTTGCATTCATTAAGCGAGACCTTACCTTCTATTGGGCCTTTACTCAAGGCCTGCTACAGTGACAGTGCTCATCTTCTCCCCACATCACATCTGCTTCTGACCGGTACTCCAGTAAATGGATCTCCTCTGTTATGCATGTCCAATTAACTAGACCTTTTCTGTGATTGGTCCCTCAGTGACTAGCCCTCCTCTTGGATGTGTGCCTTATGTCTGACCCTTCTCTGTGGTGGATGCCCCAGTGACTGTTCCTCCATTGTGATCCTTGCCCTTGTCACTGACCCACTATTATAATTGTTGCCTTGATAGACTTCCTCTATTCATGGGTGCTCCCAGTGGCTAGCTGTCATCTGTGATGCATGTCCCAGTGAGTGACCCTCCTCTGTAAGTTGTGACCCAGTGAACTGGTTTCTCTTCTGTGTTTGGTGCTCCAGTGACCGAACCTCCTGTGTGATGGGTGCCACAGTTATTGTGTTTGTAATCTGTGCCCCAGTGAATGGTTCTTCTATATTATGGATGTCTCAGTGACTGGATTTCCTTTATAATTGGTGCCAAGGTGAGTGTCCTTCCTCCATAAAGGGTGCCTAACCCTTCTTCATGATGAGTGCCACAGTAACTGATACTATTCCATAAATTGTGCCCCAGTAACAGGGTCTCCTCTATGATTGGTGTTTGAGTGAATAACACTCTTCTGTGATGGATGTCTTAGTAACAGGTTCTTTTGGACAGTGGGTGCCCCAGTGACCTTCTCTAAAATGGGTATCCAGTGACCAATCCCCCTCTGTAATGGGTACCCCAGTGACTGGTTTTCTTATGTGATAGATTCCACAGTGACCAGGCCTACTCTATAATGGGTGCCCCAAACACTGGTCCTCATCTGTTATGGGTCCCACCCTGACCAGTAAT
>NW_007154852.1:0-336 GCF_000164805.1 Carlito syrichta | reverse complement strand
CCAATGACCGGTTCTCCTCTCTGATAGGTGTGCCAGTTAGTAGCCTTCTTCTGAAATCAGTGTCCTAGTAACTGGCCTTCCTCTATAATATGAGACCCAGTGACTGGCACTCTTCACCAAAGTGACTAATCCTTCTATGTGATAGATGCCACATTGATTGACTCTCCTCTACTTTGGTGTCCCAGTTAATGTTCCTCCTCTGTAATGGGTGCCCCAGTGATTGTTCCTTCTCTGTGATGAGTGCTCCAGTGATTAACCCTCATCTATAATTTATGGCTTCATGACCAGCCCTCATTTGTGTCCAGTGTCCCAGTGTCAGACATTATCTGTGATGGG
>NW_007154851.1:0-2609 GCF_000164805.1 Carlito syrichta | reverse complement strand
TGACTAGATCACCTCTTTGATTCATGCCTCAGTGACTGTATTCATATATGGTGGGTGCCCTAGTGATTAACCCTCCTCTGTAATGAATGTCACAGTGACTGTGCCTTCTCCATCATGGGTTCCCTAGTGACAGGGCATCTTCTGTGATTGATGACCTATTGATTGGCCATCCTCTGTGATGGGTGCCTCAGGGACTAGCTCTCTTCAGTGTAGGTGTCCTAGTAAAAAGACCTCCTCCATAATGTGTGCCTTATAACTAGACATTCATTGTAATGGATACCACAATTTCTCTTCCTCCTCAGAATGAGTGCTGCAATGAGTAACCATCCTCTGTGATGGGTGTGACAATGAATGTGTCTCCTCCAAAATAGGTACTCCATTGACTAGGAGTCCACAGTGATTGCTGTCTCAGTAAATGACCCTTTTCCATAGCGAGTGCTGCAGTGAGTGGCCGTCCTCTGTGATGGGTGTACTAATAAATGGGCTTCCTCCATAATAGGTACTCCATTGACTGGAAATCCATTATGATCATTGTCCCAGCAAATGACTGTCCTACATATAAAGTGCTCCAGTGACCAGCAATTCTCTGTGGTGGGTAACACAATGACTTGCTCTCCTCTCTAATAGATGGCCCAGTGACTGGCTGTCCTCTGTGATAGGCACTCTAGTGACTGGGTCTTCTCTGCAATTAATGCTCCAGTGACTGGAACTCTTCTTTGAAAATTACCCCGGTGACTGATCTTTTCTGTGCTGGATACCACATTGATTTTACTTCCTCTGTGATGGCTGCCCCAGTTACTGGCACACAACAGTTATCAGATCCCCACTGAATGAGTCTCTATTAGGTACCCCAGTTACTGGTTCTCCTCTATGATAGGTGAATCGTTGGACCTCAACTGTAATGTATGTTTATTGTCATGCTCTATTTTGTGAGGTGTGTCCCAATGATTGGTTCTCCTCTCTGATAGGTGTGCCAGTTAGTAGTCTTCTTCTGAAATCAGTGTCCTAGTGACTGGCCTTCCTCTATAATATGAGACCCAGTGACTGGCACTCTTCTGTGATAGACACCAAAGTGACTAATCCTTCTCTGTGATAGGTGCCACATTAATTGACTCTCCTCTGCTTTGGTGTCCCAGTTAATGCCCCTCCTCTGTAATGGGTGCCCCAGTGACTTCCTCCTCTGTGATGGGTGCTCCAGTGATTGACCCTCATCTGTAATTTATGCCTTCTTGACTAACCCTCATTTGTGTCCAGTGTCCCAGTGTCAGACATTATCTGTGATGGGTGTCCCAGTGACTGGCTATCCTCTCTGATGGTTGCCCATGTTACTAGGCCAATGTCTTGATGGGTACCACAGTGACTAACTCTCCTTTATGTTTGGTACCCCAATGACTGACTCACCTCCTTAATGGTTGCCCCAGTAAAGAGCCTTCCTCAGTGACGGAGTGATGGATGTTCCAATTACTGGGCCTTCTCAATATCAGGTGCCTCAATGACTAGCCCTACTTTTTGATAGATTTTCCTATGAGCTGTCATTCTGTGTGATGGGTGTGGCAGTGCCTAGATCCCCTCTGTAATGTTAATCTCAGTGAATAGCAATTCTTCATTCTGGGTGCCCCAGTGACAGCCCCTCTCTGTGGTGGGTGGTGCAAACACAAGTCCTCTTCTGTGATGGTTATCCTAGTGACAAGCCCTTTTCTGTGGTAGAAACCTTTTTGATAGACCTTCCTCTTTGATGGGTACCACAGTAGCTGTCCTCTGTGATGGGTGCCTGAGTGACTGTCCCTCCTATTTGATAGATGTCCCAGTGACTTGCCCTCATCTGGGATGTTTGTCCCAGTGTGTATCTCTCCTCCAAAATTGGTGCCCCAATGACTAACTTGCCTCTGTGATGGACCAGTGACTGACTATTCTCCAAAATGAGTTCCCCAGTGACTCGCTATTCTCTTTGATGAATTTACCACTGACTAGCCTTCCTCTTTGATCAGTGTGTCAGTGACTGGGATTCTTCAATATTGTTGCCCCAGTGATGACTTCCTTGACATGAGCACCTCAGTTACTCTGCCTCCTCTGATATTTGTGCCGAGTGACTGGCCCTTCCCCATAGTGATACACCAGTGACAAGTTGTCCTATGTGAAAAGTGTGAAAATATGCTGGTTTTCCTGCATAATAGATGGCAAAGTGACAGGCCTCTCTTTTGACTGCTGCTTCAGTGGCAGTCTTTCATATATGATAGTTGCCCAGTGACTGTGCCTCTTCCATAAAGGTTACTACATTTATTGGTCCTCCTCTGTGGTAGGTTCTCCTTGAACTGGTCCTCTTCTGTGACAAATGCCCAATACTAATCCTACTCAGTGATGAGTACCACAGAGACTGGCTTCCCTCTGTGATTTCTGCCCCAGTGACTGGGTCTTCCAGACAATGAGTGTCTCAACGGCTACACATCTTCCATTAAGTATACACAGTGACACTATCAATGGCGATTTGTGTCCAGTGACTGTCCCTCATCTATAATGTGTGCCCTAGTGATTAGCCCTTCTCTCCGATGGGTGTCTTAGAACACAATGGTCGCCCCAGTGATGAACACACCTCTGTGATGATTATCCCT
>NW_007154850.1:0-4417 GCF_000164805.1 Carlito syrichta | reverse complement strand
TTCATATATGATAGTTGCCCAGTGACTGTGCCTCTTCCATAAAGGTTACTACATTTATTGGTCCTCCTCTGTGGTAGGTTCTCCTTGAACTGGTCCTCTTCTGTGACAAATGCCCAATACTAATCCTACTCAGTGATGAGTACCACAGAGACTGGCTTCCCTCTGTGATTTCTGCCCCAGTGACTGGGTCTCCCAGACAATGAGTGTCTCAACGGCTACCCATCTTCCATTAAGTATACACAGTGACACTATCAATGGCGATTTGTGTCCAGTGACTGTCTCTCATCTATAATGTGTGCCCTAGTGATTAGCCCTTCTCTCCGATAGGTGTCTTAGAACACAATGGTCGCCCCAGTGATGAACACACCTCTGTGATGATTATCCCTATAACTTACCCTTTTCACTTATTGGTCCAAGAGTGACGGGTCTTCTTCTGTGATGGTTGTCCCAATGACTGGCCTTCCTCCACAATGGGTTCCCTAGTGACTGGAACTCCTCTATTATGGGTGCCCTAGTGATTATGCCTCCACTGAGTGGATGAACCAGTGAAGAGCCCTCCTCTGTAATTTGTGCCCTCATGACTGGACCTTTTCTGTGATTCGTGCCCAAATGACTGGCCCTCTTCTGTGATAGTTTCCCAGTTACTGACCCTTCTTTTTCATGGGTGCCTCAGTGGTTGTCCCTCCTTTGTGTTTCCTGTCTAATTCACTGGTCCTCCTCTGTGACCAGTGCTTTAATGACTGGCTCTCTTCTGTAATTCCTGCCCCAGTGGCCGGCAATCATCCATGATGAGTTACCCTGTGACTTGCATCCTCTGTTTCTGGATCCCCGGTGACTAGTTCTCCATTGCTATGTTCATTTCAATAAATGGCCTCCACTGTGATGGGTGCCACATTGACTGGCTCTTCTGTGATAGTTGTTCCAGTGAGTAGTCATCTTCCATAATTGTTGCCAAGCAAGTAGCATTCCTCTGTGATGGGAGCCCGAGGGACTGAGCTTCTTCAATAATGGGTGCTCTAGTGACTAGCCCAATTTTGTGATTAGTGTACCAGTGATTGATTTTTCCAATAGGAGTGCCACAGTGACTCTCTCTTTTCAGTGATGAGTGCCCTAGTAACTGACACCTCTCTGTGATCGGTGTCCCAATGATTGGCACTCTCTCATATGGTGCCACAATTGCATGTACTCTGCTGTGCTGGGTGCCTCAGTGTCTATCAGTCCTCTGTGATGGGTGCCCCAGTTATTGAGTCTCTCCTGTGATGTGTGTCCCCATGAAGGGCCTTTTCTCACTAAACAGTGACCCAGTGATTGGCCTTTGTTCAAATTTGTTTCATCAGTATCTCCTGTTTTTCTAGGATGGGTGCCTAGTCATCTGTGATTAGTGCCTCAGTCATGGACTTTCCTCTGAAATGGGTGCCCAATTAACTATCCCTCCTCTTTGACGGGTACCCGAGTCACTGAACCTCTTGGTGATGGGTACTCCTCTGAATGTCCCTTCTCTCTGGTTGGTGCCTCACTGACTGTTCCTCTTCTGTGATTGATGTCTCAGTGACGTCGGCTGTTCTGTGAAAGTGCCTGAGTGACTAACCTTCAATGTTTGGTACTACGCTGACTTTTCCTCCTCTGTAATGCCTTCCCAATCATTGTCCCTCCTTTGTGATTGGAGCCCCAGTGACTGCCCCCTCCTAATGGGTGCCCCATGACTGGTCATTCTCTTTGATGGGTCCCTCAGCAACAGACCCAGATCTGTGATGTGTGTGTTCTCCTCTGTGATGGGTAACAGAGATACTGACTCTCCTCTATGATGGTGCCTCAGTGACAGACTATTCTGTGATGTTGTTCACAGTGACTAGATTTTTCTCTCTGATGGGTGCCCAAGTGAGAAGTCTTCTTCTGTGATTAGTGCTCCAGTAGATAGCCCTCCTCCATAACATGTGCCTCAAAGAAAGTCACTCCTGTATTATGGATGCAGCAGTGATTGTTCGTCCTCCATAATGCATGACCCAATGATTGACCCCTCTCTATAATTGGCATCCCACTAGCTAGCAATCATCCATAATAGATGCCCCAGTCACTAGCTCTCTTCTGTGATTGGTAACACAGTAAATGGTGCTCATTTATAATGGTTGCCCCAGTCACTAGCCCTCCAGTGACTAGTCATCCTCCATAATTTTTGCCAAGTGACTAGCATTCCTCTGGGATGGGAGTACCAGGGACTGAGCCTCTTCAATAACGGGTGCCCCAGTCACTAGCCCTCCTCTTAGATGGGTATCCCACTTACATAGCCTCCTCCATAATTGGTGCGCCCACTACTGGTCATAAATTGTGATGGTTATCCAAGTGAATGGGTCTCATCCATACATGAGACCCAGCGATTGGTCACCACTGTGATTGTTGCCCTAGTGACTGGTCTTCATATATGATGGGTTCCCCAGTGACTATCCCTACTCTGTATGGAAATCTCCATGACTGAGCTACCTCTGTGATGAATACCTTTGTGACTGACCCTCCTCTGTGATGAGTGTCACAGTACTGATCTTTCATTGTGCTGGGTGCCACTGTGACTCCCCCTCTGCTGTGATGTGTGCCCTAGTGACTGACCAACCTGTGTGGTGGGTGACCCAGTGACTGACCATCCTTTGGTGTGGTTTTCCCAGCTACTGGCCCTCTACCATAAAGGGTGCCCCAGTGACTGGGCCTCCTCTGTTATTGTTGCCACAGTGACTACCTTCCTCTGTAAGGCGATTTCCCATGACTAGTCTGCCTCTGTGATGAGTGTCCCAGTTACTGGTCCCTAATTTATGGGTGCAAAAGTTACTCTCTCTCCTTGTGAAGGGCGCTGCTAGAGTTATTGGCCCTCCTTTGTCAGTGATGTCTCAATGATTGCCTTTCATCTGTGATTGCTGTCCCAGTGACTAGCCTACTCTCTGATGGGTGCCCTAGTAATTGACCATTCTACATGATGAGTTCCCAGTGACTGGCTCTCTTCTGTGATGATTGCCCTAGTGACTGGCCCTTCATAATAATGGGAGTCCCATTGGCGACCATCCTCTGCAGTGGGACTCCAGTGACTGGGTCTCCTCCCTAAAGGATGTTTCTGTGACTTGTACACCTCTGTGAATCCTGTCCCAGTGACAGACCCCCACTCCAAGATGGCTGCCCCAGTGGCATACCTTTCCCTATGATGGGTGTATGATGGGTGCCCTTGTAACTGACATGTAGCTGTGATCATTGCCCCATTGATTGTCCCTTCTCTGTAATGAGTTCTCCAGTTACTGGTACTCCTGTGTGATGGATTCCTCAGTGACTACCCAACTACTGTTGTGTGACCAAGACACTGGGCCTCCCGTGTAATGGATGACCCAATGAATAGACCTCCTCCATGATGGGGTGACCCAAAGATTGACCATCCTCTGTAATTCATGCCCCAATGATTGATACTCCTTCAATTGGGTGTCCCAGTGCCTGGACCTCCTCTGAGGTGGGTGCTTCAGTTACTAGTCCCTTTCTGTAACATGTGCTCCAGTGACCAGCCATTTTCTGTGATGGGTGCCCCAGGACCGAGTCTTCTCCTAATGGGTGCCCCAGTGACTAGCCCTGCTCTGTGATGGACGCTTCAAAGACTAAGCCACTTCTGGGATAGGTGCCAAAGTCACTCTACTTCCTCAGTGATATGTGCCCCAGTGACTAGCCCATATCTGTAATGAATAACCCACTGGCCTTGTCTCTGTGATGACTGTCGCAGTTTATTGACTATCTTGTGTGATTGGAGTCTAGTGATCGAGCTCTCTCTCTCTCTCTCTCTCTCTCTTTTTTTTGAGTTGGAATCCCACTCTGTCATACAGACTGGAGTGCAGTGGCACGCTCCTGGCTACCACAGC
This sequence comes from Carlito syrichta, assembly GCF_000164805.1. NCBI lineage: Eukaryota > Metazoa > Chordata > Mammalia > Primates > Tarsiidae > Carlito > Carlito syrichta. Next base: position 536 of record NW_007154850.1, on the reverse strand, counting down.
CTCGACATGCTGGGCTCCAGCAAGACTTCCGCCTCAGTCTTGCAAGTACCTAGAACTACAGGCATGCACTATCACACCCAGTTATTTGTTTTTTAAATTTATTGTAGAGATGAAGTCTCCCCAAGTTGCCCAGGTGGGTCTTGAACCCGCCGGCTCAGGCAATCCACTCACCTCAGCCTCCTGAAGCGTCTGATTACAGGCTGAGCCACAGAGTCTGGCTTGTGACTGAGCTCTCTTAATGGGTACCCCAGGGACTGACCCTCCTCTGTGATTGGCATCCCATGTAATGGGCTTTCTCAAATATGTGTGCCTCTGTGAATGGCCCTACTTTGTGATCGGTGTCCCAGTGACTGGTTCTCCTCTACATTATAAGCACTAATGACAAGGACTCCTTTGTGTTTGTTGCCACAGTGTCTGAACTCCTCTGTGATGGGAGTCACAATGACTGAGCCATCTCCATAATGGGTGCTTCAGTGACTGGTCCTGCTCTGTGATTGGTGCTCCAATGACCGAAAATCATTTGTGATAGGTTGAAC
>NW_007154849.1:0-353 GCF_000164805.1 Carlito syrichta | reverse complement strand
CTCAATAATGGGTGTCCCACTCACTTGTCCTACTACTTAGTTAGTGCTCCAGTAATTGGTACTCCTCTGTGCTTGGTGTGTAAGTGATTTGTCTTCCTTCAAATTGGGTGCCCAGTGACTAGCCCTTCTCTATGATGCTTATTCCAATAACTGGGACCTCAGTACAATTGGTGTGTCATTGACTAGCCCTCTTCTATGATGTGTTCCTCAGTGACTGACTCTCCTCTGTGATGTGTGTCACAATGTCTGGCTCTCCTCTGTGATAGTGCCCAAGTGGTTGTTCCTTTTCTATCATAGGGGCCTAGTGACTACCCCTCCTTTTTTGGAAAAATGGTTCAGTGACTGATCCATCT
>NW_007154848.1:0-306 GCF_000164805.1 Carlito syrichta | reverse complement strand
TGAGTGAGACGACTGGTCAGCTGACTTAACTATTTGACTGGCGAGTGACCTGACTGGTCAGCTGATTTAGTCGACTGGCAAGTGAGCTGACTGGTCAGAAGACTTAAGTAGGTGACCACCGATTGAGCCAACCAGTGAGCCGACTTATCTAGTCAGTTGTCGAGTGAGCCAATGTGTGAGCTGCCTTAACTAGATGGCTTTGCAGTTGACTTAACAACCTAGCTACCTAGCTAAAGAGGTGGCTAGTGAGCTGACTTAACTAGCTGACATAACTAGACGTCTGATGGCTAGCCAGCTGACATAACT
>NW_007154847.1:0-331 GCF_000164805.1 Carlito syrichta | reverse complement strand
CCTCTCCCAATCACTCCATCGTCCCACGCCCATGCAAACCTTTCCCTGGAGAGCATGGACGCCTGTGGTGATGCATGTTGGAGGCATCTTTTTTGTCACCAGAGTCTTTGTTACCCAGTCTGGGGCATGGCAGCATGATCATAGCTTTCAGGGCCTTGACCTGTGGGGTTCAGCTGGTCCTCCAGCCTTGGCCCCCAAACAGCCTGGACTCCAGGTACCAGGACACATGACTCGATTTGGGGGCCCTTTCCCTGAGACAAGTTCTGGCCACCTCACCCTAGTTAGTCGCTGATGCCGGGACTCCAGTTGGTGGGTCGAGATGGGAGAATTG
>NW_007154846.1:0-382 GCF_000164805.1 Carlito syrichta | reverse complement strand
TAAGTCAGGTGGCAAGCTGTGGGCTACAGAGGTACCTAGTGAGTTATGTCATCTAGTTAAATCAGCTGGCTATCCAGCTGTCTAGCTATTTAGCCAGCTAGTTAAGTCTACTGGCTAGCCACCTGGCTAACTGGTTAAGTCAGCTAGTTAAGTCAGCTGCCTAGCCGACTGGCTATCTAGGTAGCTTGCTAGTTAAGTCAGCTGGTTAGATAACTGGCTAGCTAGTTAAGTCACCTAGTTAAGTCTGCTGGCTAGCCATCTGGATTGCTAGTTAAGTCAGTTAGTTAATTCAGCTGGCTACCCAGCTGGCTAGGTGTGTAGCTAGCTCATTAATTCGACTGGCTAGCCAGCAGGCTAGCTGGTTGTCAGCTAGTGAAGTGAG
>NW_007154845.1:0-3496 GCF_000164805.1 Carlito syrichta | reverse complement strand
ACCCAGCTGGCTAGGTGTGTAGCTAGCTCATTAATTCGACTGGCTAGCCAGCAGGCTAGCTGGTTGTCAGCTAGTGAAGTGAGCTGGCCAGCCAGCTAGCTAGCTAGGTAGCTTACTAGTTAAGTCAGCTGGCTAGCCAGCTGGCTAGCTAGTTTAATCACCTAGTCAGGTCAGCTGTCTAGCTAGGTAGCAAGCCACAGTTTTAAGATGGCTAGCAAGCTGGCTAGCAAGTTAAGTCAGCTAGGTAAGTCAGCTGTCTAGCCAGCTGCATAGCTAGATTGCAAGCTAGTTAAGTCAGCTGGCTAGCAATCTGGCTAGCTAGTTAAGACAACTATTTAAGTCTGTTAAGCTAGTTAAGACAGCTGGCTAGCTAGGTAGCTAGCTAGGTAAGTCAGCCGGCTAACAAGCAGGCTAGCTACTTATGTCAGCTAGTTAAGTCAGCTGGCTAGCCAGCTGGATAGCAAGTTAATTCGACTTGTTCAGACCACTGGCTATCCAACTGGCTAACTAGGTAGGAAGCTAGTTAATTCAGCTGGTTAGCAAGCAGGCCAGATAATTAATCAGCTAGTTTAGTCAGTAGGTTAGCCAGCTGGCTAGCTAGGTAGTGAGTTAGTTAAGTCAGGTGGCTAGCCAGCTGGTTAACTAGTTAAGACAGCTAGTTGAGTCAGCTGGCTAGCCAACTGACTAACTGGTTAAGTCAACTAGTTAAGTCAACTGACTATGCAGCTGGCTAGCTAGATAACTAGCTAGGTAAGGTGCTGTCTACCCAGGTTGCTAGCTGGTTACTTTTCCAATTAATCAGCTGGATAACCCACTGGATAGCTAGGTATCTACCTATTTAAGTCAGCTGTATAGCCATCTGCTAGTTAAGTTTGCTAGTTAAGTTAGTTGGCTTACCAGTTGGCTAGCTAGTTACGTCTGCTCATTAAGTCAGCTGGCTAGCCAGCTAGAGACCTATTTAAAAAGTTAGTTAAGACAGATGGCTCTGCTGGGCTCGGTGGCTCAGCCTGTAATCCCGCACCTTTGGAAGGCTGAGGTGAGTGAATTGCCTGAGTCCGTGGGTTCGAGATCCACCTGGGCAGAGAGACTTCATCTATACAATAAATAAAAAAAATAGCCAGGCATGGTAGCACATGCCTGTAATTCTGGCTACTTGGAAGGCAGAGGTGGAAGTATCACTGGAGCCAGCAGGTTGAGGGTGCGGTGGCCAGGAGTGGCCACTGCACTCCAGTCTGGGTGACAGAGTGAGACACCAAATAAAAAAAAGACAGATGACTAGCCAGCTAGCTAGCTAGTTTAGTCAGTTATTTAAGTCTGCTGGCTGGATAGATAGCTAACTAGTTAAGTGAGCTAGTTAATTCAGCAAGCTAGCTAGTTAAGACAACTAGTTAACTCAACTGGCTAGCTAGCAACCTAGCTAGGTAGCTAGCTAGTTAAGTCAGCCAGTTAAGTCAGCTGGCTATCTAGATAACTAGCTAGCTATGTCAGCTAGTTATGTCAGCTGGCTAGCTAGTTAAGTCAGCTAGTTAAGTCAGCTGGCCAGACAGCTGGCTATCTAGTTAAGTGAGGTAGTTAAGTCAGCTGGCTAGCCAGCTGGCTAGTTAGGTAGCAAGCTAGTTAATTCAGCTGGTCAGCAATCAGGCATTCTAGTTATGTCAGCAAGTTAAGTCAACTGGCAAGACAGTCTCTTGATAGGTATTGAGCTAGTTAAGTCAGTTGGCAAGCCAGGTGGCTAGCTAATTAAGTCATCTAGTTGTCAGCTGGCTAGCCAGTTGGCAAGGTAGGTAGAAAGCTACTTAAGTCAGCTGGCAAGCCAGGTGGCTAACAAGTTAAGACAGCTATTTGAGTCAGCTGGCTAACCATCTTGCTAGCTGGTTAAGTCAGCTACTGTCTAGCCAGCTGTCTAGGTGTGTAGTTAGCTAGTTAAGTCAGCCATCTAGCCAGCTGGCTAGCTAGTTAAGACAGCTAGTAAAGTCAGCTGGCTAACCATCTGACTAGCTGGTAAGTCAGCTACATAAATCAGCTGGCTTGCCAGCTGGCTAGCTAGGTAGCTAGCTAGTTAAGTCAGTTGTCTAGCCAGCTGGCTAGCTAATTAAGTCAGCTAGTAAAGTCACTGGCTAACCAGCTGGGTAGCTAGTTAAGTCAGTTCATTAAGTCTGTTGGCTAGCAAGCTGGTTAGCTAGTTAAAAAGCTAGTTAAGTCAGATGACTAACAAGCTTGCTAGCTAGATATTTCAGCTATTTAAGTCAGCTAGCTAGGTAGGTAGCTAGCTAAAGTCAGCTAGTTAATTCAGCTAGCTAGCCAGTTATGTCAGCTAGTTATATCTCCTGGCTAGCTAGATAGCTAGCTAGGTAGCTAACTTGTTAAGTCAGTTACTTAAGTCAGTTGACCAGCTAGGTAACTAGCTAGTTACGTCAGCTAGTTAATTCAGCTGGCTAGATAAGTCAGCAGTTAAGTCAGCTGTCTAACGAGCTAGGTTAGCTAGGTAGCTAGGTAATTAAGTCAGTTGGCTAGCCAGTGAGCTACATAGGTAGCTAGCTAATTAATCTGCTGGCTATCCAAGTTCCTAGCTCATTAAGTCATCTAGTTAAATCAGCTGGCTACCCAGCTGGCTAGCTAGGTAGCTAGGCTGTTAAGTCAGGTGGCTAGCCAGCAGGCTATCTCTTTAGCTCAGCTAGTTAAACCAGCTGGCTAGCTGGCTGACTAGATAGGTAGCTAGCTAGTTAAGTCATCTGGCTAGCAAGCAGGCCAGCTAGTGAAGTCGGCTAGTTAAGTCAGCTGGCTAGCCAGCAATCTAACTAGCTGGTGAGCTAGTTAAGTCATTTGGCTAGCCAGCTGGCTAACTAATTAAATTATCTAGTTATGTCAGTTGGCTAGCCATTTGCCTAGCTAGGTAGTGAGCTGGTTAAGTCAGGTGGCTAGCAAGCTAGCTAACTAGTTATGTCAGCTGGTTGAATGCATTGACTAACCACCTGGCTAGCTGATTAAGTCAGCTAGTTAAGTCAGCTAGCTAGAAACTGGCTAGTTATGTAGCTACTATTTAAACAGCTGGCAAACCAACTACCTAGCAAGTTAACTCGGCTAATTAAGTCAGCTGGAAAACCATCTGGCTAGCTATTTAATTCAGCTCATTAAGTCAGTTGGCTAGCCAGATGGCTAGCTAGTTAAAAAGCTAGTTAAGACAGATGGCTAGCCAGCTGGCTAGCTAGTTATTTCAGCTTAAGTTAGCTGGCTAGCTAGATAGGTAGCTAGCTAGTTAAGCCAGTTAGTTAAGTCAGTTGGCTGGCTAGGTAGCTAGCTAGCTAGCTAAGTCATCTAGTTAAGTCAGCTGGCTAGCCAGTTGGCGAGCTAGGTAGCAAGCTAGTTCAGTAAGGTGGCTAGCAAGCTGGCTAACTAGTTAAGTCAGCTAGTTGAGTGAGCTGGCTAACCAACTGGCTAGTTGGCTAAGTCAGCTAGGTAAGTCAACTGGATAGCTAGCTGGCTAGCTAGGTAGTAG
>NW_007154844.1:0-331 GCF_000164805.1 Carlito syrichta | reverse complement strand
TAAGTCAGCTAACAAGCCAGCAGCTTATGTAGATAGCTAGCTAGTAATGTCGGCCAGCCTAGGAGTTGGCTAGCTAGTTAAGTCAGCTAGTTAAGTCATCTGGCTAGCCAGCTGGCTAGCTGGTTAAGTCAGCTAGTAAGTCAACTGGCTAGACAGCTGGCTACCAGTTAAGCCAGCAACTTAAGACAGCTGGCTAGCCAGCTGGCTAGCTAGGTAGCTACCTAGTTCAGTCATTTGGCTAGCCAGCTGACTTGCTATTTAAGACACCTAATTAAGTCACTGGCTAGCCAATTGGCTAGCTAGGTAGCAGCCTAGTTAAATCAGCTGCCTA
>NW_007154843.1:0-336 GCF_000164805.1 Carlito syrichta | reverse complement strand
AGTTGGCTAGCTAGTTAAGTCAGCTAGTTAAGTCATCTGGCTAGCCAGCTGGCTATCTGGTTAAGTCAGCTAGCAAGTCAGCTGGCTAGACAGCTGGTTACCAGTTAAGCCAGCAACTTAAGACAGCTGGCTAGCCAGCTGGCTAGCTAGATAGCTACCTAGTTAAGTCAGTTGGCTAGCCAGATGGCTTGCTATTTAAGACACCTAGTTAAGTCACTGGCTAGCCAATTGGCTAGCTAGGTAGCAGCCTAGTTAAATCAGCTGTCTAGCAAGCAGGCCATCTAGTTAAGTCAGCTAATTATGTCAGACGGTTAGCCAGTTGGCTAACTAGGTAGC
>NW_007154842.1:0-352 GCF_000164805.1 Carlito syrichta | reverse complement strand
TAAGTCAGCTAGCAAGTCAGCTGGCTAGACAGCTGGTTACCAGTTAAGCCAGCAACTTAAGACAGCTGGCTAGCCAGCTGGCTAGCTAGATAGCTACCTAGTTAAGTCAGTTGGCTAGCCAGATGGCTTGCTATTTAAGACACCTAGTTAAGTCACTGGCTAGCCAATTGGCTAGCTAGGTAGCAGCCTAGTTAAATCAGCTGTCTAGCAAGCAGGCCATCTAGTTAAGTCAGCTAATTATGTCAGACGGTTAGCCAGTTGGCTAACTAGGTAGCGAACTAGTAAAGTCAGCTGATTAGCCAGTTGGCTAGCTAATTAAGTCATCTAGGCAAGTCAGCTGCCTAGCTAGTTC
>NW_007154841.1:0-2151 GCF_000164805.1 Carlito syrichta | reverse complement strand
CAGCCAGCTGGCTAGCTAGGTAGCTAGCTACTTAAGTCACCTGGCTAACCAGCTGGCTAGGTAGTTAAATCAGCTAGTTTAGTCAGCTGGCTAGCCAGTTGGCTAGTTAGGTAGCTAAGCAGCTAAGTCAGGTGGCTAGCCAGCAGGCTAGCTAGTTAAGTCAGTTAATTATGTCAGCTGAGTAGCTAGGTATCTAGCTAGTTAAGTCAGCTGGCTAGCAAGCAGGCCAGCTAGTTAAGTCAGCTAGTTAAATCAGCTGGTTAGCCAGCAATGTAACTAGCTGGCTAGCTAGAGAGCTAGCTAGTTAAGGCAGCTGTCTAGTCAGCTGGCTAACTGGTTAAGATAGCTAGTTAAGTCATCTAGCTAGCCAACTGGCTAGTGAAGTAGATAGCTAGTTAAGCAGCTGACTATCCAGCTGGCTACCTATTTAAGTCAACTGGCAACCTAGCTGACTAGCTGGTTAAGTCAGCTAGTTAAGTCAGTTGTCTAACCAGCTGGGTAGCTAGGTAACAAGCTTGTTCAGTCAGCTGGCTAGCAAGCTGGCAAGGTAGTTAACCCAGCAAGCTAAGTCAGCAGGCTAGCCAGCTGGCTAGGTAGGTAGCTAGCTTGTTAAGTCAGCTGGCTAGCCAGCTGGCTAGCTAGTTAGGTCAGCTAGTTAAGTCAGTTGGCTAGCTAGTTAATTCAGCCAGTTAGTTCAGCTGGCAAGGCACCTGCTGGCTAGGTAGAGAAATAGTTAATTCAGCCAGTTAGCAAGCAGGCCAGCTAGTTAATCAATTAGTTCAGTCAGCTGGCTAGCTTTCTGCCTAGCTAGGTAGTGAGATAATTAAGACAGGTAGCTAACCATTAGGTTAGCTAATTAAGTTGGCTAATTAAGTCTGCTGTCTAGCCAGGTTTCTAGCTAGGTAGAGAGCTTGTTAAGTCAGTTGGCTAGCCACCTGGATAACTAGTTAAGACAGCTAGTAGAGTGAGCCTGGCTAGCTATTTAAGTCAGTTAGTTAAGTCAGCTGAATAGCCAGCTGGCCAGCTAGGTAGCTAGCTAATAATGTTAGTTGTATACCCAGCTGGCTAGTGGGTTAATTTTGCTAGTTAAGTCAATGGATAGCCAGTTGGCTAACTCAGTATCTAGCTAGTTAAGTCAGCTGGCTTGCCTGCTGGGTATCTAGTTAAGTCAGCGAGTTAAGTTTGGTGGCTAATCAGTTGGTTAGCTAGTAAAGTCAGCTCATTAAGTAAGCTGGCTAGCCAGCTGGCTAGCTATTTAAAAAGCTGGTTAAGTCAGAATCTAGCTGCTTTAGTCAGCTAGTTAAATCAGTTGGCTAGATAGGTAGCTATCTAGTTAAGTCAGCTAGTTAATTCAGCTAGCTAACTAGTTAAGTCAACTTGTTAATCAGCTGGCTAGCTAGCTAGCTAGTTAGGTAGCTGCCTAGTTAAGTCAGCCAGTTAAGTCAGCTGGCTAGGTAGGTAACTAGCTAGTTATGTCAGCTTGTTAAGTCAGCTGGCTAGCTAGATAAGTCAGCTGGCAGGTAAGTTGCCTAGCTAGATAGCTAGACAGTTAAGCCAGCTGGTTAGCCAGTTGGCTATCTAGTTGATGGAGCTAGTTAAGTCGGCTGCCTATCCAGCTGGCTAGCTAGGTAGCAAGCTAGTTAATTCAGCTGGCTAGCAAGCAGCCCATCTAGTTAAGCCAGCTAGTTAAGTCAGCTGGCTAGCTAGCTGGCTAGCTAGGTAGTGAGCTAGTTAAGTGAGCTGGCTGGACAGTTGGCTAGCTAATTAAGTCACCTAGTTAAGTCAGCTGGGTAGCCAGTTTGCTAGCTAGGTAGAGAGCTAGTTAAGACAGCTGGCTAATCAGCTGCCTAACTAGTTATGTGAGCTATTTGAGGCAGCTAGCTAACCATCTGGCTAGCTGGTAAAGTCAGTCAGTTAAATCAGCTGGCTAGCCAGCTGACTTGCTAGACAGATAGCTAGTTAAATCAGCTGTCTAGCCAACTGGCTAGCTAGTGAAGTCAGCTAGTTAAGTCAGCAGGCTAACCAGCTAGGTAGCTAGTTAAGTCAACACATTAAGTCAGTTGGCTAGCAAGCTGGCTAGCTAATTAAAAAGATAGTTAAGTCAGATGGCCAGCAAGCTTGCTAGCTAGGTATTTCAGCTAGTTAAATCAG
>NW_007154840.1:0-840 GCF_000164805.1 Carlito syrichta | reverse complement strand
CGTTTGCTGTATTTTATAAATCCCTACCTCGGACCCAAGACCAGTCATATGTCGGGTGCCTAGTAGTAACTGCACCAGGCGCCTGGTAGTGATTGTGGCTGTAAAGTTACAAAATATTTGCAGTGTTTGTACTTAGAACTTTGTTTAGTTTTTGTTTGTCGCATAATAATCATGTTAAATGAAATAACCAGCTTCTTCTGTTTCTGCAACCACTGCTGGCAGTGTGTGAATGTTAAGCAATAAGCCCCTCCTGAACAATCCTTTGCTTGAATTATGGTGGGTTCTGTGGTGCCAGCCACTCTTCTGGTGGGCTCTGTGTTATTTCAAACCTGCTTGTATGCCCAAGCTGATTTATGCACAGTCACAGTGACTGTGTAAACCGCAGCTTATCTAACATTCCAGATGGCTTAACTAACTCCACTCTGCTCGTGTAGCAGTTAGTAGTCAATCACGGGCAGGCGAGCCTGCACCCGTGCAAATCAAAAATGAACCCACCAATCTCAATCTCTCCTGTCCCCTGACATCACTGCAGACCTAACTGAGAACTAATTATGCAAGGTCTGTGGACTTCATTTTCTACGTCATGCCTTCTTCTAATTGGGTAATGTCCCAAGCCTAGGAAAAACTGGTCACACCCAGTCCCTCCCTCGTAACTGTGTATATAAACTACTTGCTCTACTAGGTCAGGGCTCTCATTCTCAAGCCTCTGTGTCAGTTTCCGTTTGTGAGCCCAGACTCGAGCCTGAATAAAGACCCTCATGTGTTTGCGTTGGAGCTGGCTCTTTGGTGGTCTCTCAGATTTAGGACTTTGGGATCCAACATTGGGGGGCTCGTCTGGGA
>NW_007154839.1:0-3468 GCF_000164805.1 Carlito syrichta | reverse complement strand
AACGGAATTGCCCTTCCTCCTGATGCTGTAGTACCATAGTCGTGAACTTTACCCAGAAAGGCAGAAGCTCTCAGGGTTGGGAAACAGGAAATTCATGGGGAATTATAATGTATGATGCAATACGAGCAGGACATCAGGATCCAGGCAATGTCTTTCTAATTAGGCTAACCATTCGACCCCCTTACTAGAAAATCTTTAATGTGGGACCCAACCAGGCTGTTGTGGAGCCTAAGCCCTGGCCTACTGCTAAACCAAAACTTAGGTCCCCATCTGTGGCCCGCCACCCAGCTGTCGCCATCCTCCGGCTTAGACCCTTTACCACCACGTCTGCCCTTTCAACTACCACCCTTCCAGCCTCTAATGGCACTATATTTGTGCCTACCACCACCTCACCTTCACTAGCCCCTAACCCTCATCAACATCCTCTCTGGCAATTGCTATATCAAGCCTACCTGTTCCTTAACGCAACTAAACCAGAGTTCAACTAGCCATGCTGGTTATGTTATGACATCCAGCCCCCTTATTATGAAGGAATTGTGGCAATGGGAAACTATACAACCAAACCTAGTTCCGATTCTTGTAGATGGCAGCCAGCAGCCCAGGGACTCACTATCCAGTCGGTAGCAGACCAAGGGTTATGCATAGGCTGCCCCACACCAAAGTTTCAGTCCCTATGCAATATTATGCAATCAATATCTAGCCTAGATTATCACCTGCCCCCTGAAAATAGCTGGTGGGCCTGTTCAACGGGATTAACCCCTTGCTTTCATGGGCAGGTCCTCACTCAGACCCAAATGGCTTCTGCATGATAGTCCAGTTACTTCCAAAAATCCTATACCATTCTGAGAAAGAAGTGCTCCAGTGGTTTGGCACAAATATCCACCGGAGAAATAAAAGGGAGTCTGTCACCGCCATTTCCCTGGCAGTTATCTTTGGGCTTGGACTAATAGGAACAGGGATGTGTATTGCCTCCCTAGCCACCCAGAGCAATCATTATAATAGCCTTAGGGCTGCTATAGACATAGACATTGAAAGAATTGAAGTCTCTATCTCTCACCTTCAGGAATCCCTAACCACCCTATCCGAAGTAGTCCTACAAAACCGTAGAGAGCTAGACTTATTATTTCTGCAGCAGGGAGGAACATGCGCTGCCCTGGGGCAGAAGAATGTTGTTTCTACACGGACCACTCAGGTGTTGATAGGGAATCCATGGCTAAGGTGAGGGAAGGATTGGCTGAACGAAAAAAAGAATGAGAAAAGCAATACAACTGGTTTGAAGCTTGGTTCAATCGCACCCCCTGGTTCACTACATTAATATCCACCATAACTGGCCCCCTTGTTGTCTTAATGCTCCTACTTATTTTCAGGCCTTGCATCATCAACAAGCTTATAGCCTTTGTTAAAAATCGAGTCAGCACTGTTCAACTCATAGTACTCAAGCAGCAGTACCAACCACTTGGTACTCACCCTTGTTGTCTGAACTCTCCTACCCATTTTCGGGATAATCTTAAAAACACCTGTGTAAACCCATGATTGGGTCTTATTTTTAGGTTCCTCTGAGAGGGGGGAATGAGACACTCAAAGGACTCAAAAGAACTATACTTGCTATGAAAGAAACGTTTACTATATGAATTCCTACCTCATGTTCACTGTATTTTATAAACCCCTACCTCACGTTTGCTGTATTTTATAAATCCCTACCTCAGATCCCACAAGACCAGGCATATGTCAGGTGCCTGGTAGTAACTGCACCGGGTGCCTGGTAGTGACTGTGGCTGTAACGTTACAAAATATTTGCAGTGTTTGTACTTAGAACTTTGTTAATTTTTTTTTGTCCCATCATAACCATGTTAAATGAAATAACAGGCTTCTTTGCTTCTGCAACCACTGCTGGCAGTGTGTGAATGTTAAGCAATAAGCCCCTCCTGGACTTTCCTTTGCTTGAATTATGGTGGGTTCTGTGACGCCAGCCACTCTTCTGGTGGGCTCTGTATTATTTCAAGCCTGCTTGTATGCCCAAGCTGATTTATGCATAGTCACAGAGACTGTGTAAACCACAGTTTATTAACATTCCAGATGGCTTAACTAACTCCACTCTGCCCATGTAGCTGTTAGTAGTCAATCACGGGCAGACGAGCTTGCACCCACGCAAATTAAAAATGAACCCACCAATCTCAAGCTCTCCTGTCCCCTGACATCACTGCAGACCTAATTGAAAACTAATTATGCAAGGTGCGTGGACTTCGTTTTCTACATCATGCCTTCTTCTAATTGGATAATATCTCAAGCCTAGGAAAAACCGGTCATGCCCAGTCCCTCCCTCATAACTGTGTATATAAACTACTTACTCTACTAGGTCGGGGCTCTCATTCTCAAGCTGCTGCATAGGTTTCAGTTTGTGAGCCCAGACTCAAGCCTGAATAAAGACCCTCGTGTGTTTGCATCAGAGCTGGCTCTTTGGTGGTCTCTCGGATTTAGGACTTTGGGGTCCAACACTAGCCAGCTGGCTAGCTGGTTACGTCAGATAGTTATGTCAGCTGGCTAACCAACTTGCTAGGTAGGTAGCTAGCTGGTTAATTCAGCTTGGTAGCCAGCTGGATAGCTGTTGAAGTCACTTAGTTAATTCATCCGGCTAGCCAGCTGGCTAGCTTTTTATCAAGCTAGGTAATTCAGCTGACTAGCAAGCAGGCAAGCTAGTTAAGTCATCTAGTTAAGTCAGCTGGCTAGCCAGCTGTCTAGTCAGGTAGCAAGTTAATTAATTCAGTTGGCTAGCCAGCTCTTTAGCTAATTAAGTCAGCTAGGTAAGTCAACTGCCTACACAACTGGCTAGCTAGGTAGAGAGCAAGTTAAGTCAACTGGCTTGCAAGCTGGCTAACTAGTAAATTCAGCTAGCTGAGTCAGCTGGCTAGCCAGCTGGCTACCTGATTAAGTCAACTAGTAAATCAGCTGGCTAGCCAGATGGCTAGCGGGGTAACAACCTAGATAAGTAAGATGGCTAGACAGCTGGCTACTTACTTAAGTAAGGTAGTTAATTCATCTAGCTACCTGGCAGTTTAACTAGGTAGCTAGCTAATTAAGTCAGCTGGCCAGCCAGCTGGCTAGCTAGTTAAGTCAGCTGGCTAGTCAGCTGGCTAGCAATTTAAGTCAGCTACTTAAGTCAGCTGGCCTGTCAACTGACTAGCTAGGTAGCCAGCTAGTTAAGTGTGCTAGCTAGCCACCCAGCTAGCTAGTGGTGTCAGCTAGTTAAGTTAGTTGGCTGACCAGTTGGCTAATTAGTTATATCAGCTAGTTGAGTCAGCTGGATAGCCAGCTGGCTAACTGGTTAAGTCAGCTTGTTAAGTGAAGTGAATAGCCAACTGGCTAGCTATGTAGCTAGCTAGTTAAGACAGCTTGCTAGCCAGCTGGCTATCTAGTTAAGTCAACTAGTTAAGGAAGCAGGGTACCCAGCCTGCTGGCTAGGTAAATAAC
>NW_007154838.1:0-553 GCF_000164805.1 Carlito syrichta | reverse complement strand
GCTAGCCAGCTTGCTAGCTATGTAACTAGCTAGTTAATTCAGCTGAGTAGCCAGCTGGCTAGCTAGTTAAGTCACCTAGATAATTCATCTGGCTAGCCTTCTGGCTAGCTGTGTAGCAAGCTAGGTAATTCAGCTGGCTAGCAAGCAGGCCATCTAGTTAAGTCAGCTAGTTAAGTCAGCTGGCTAGTCAGCGGGCTCGATTGGTAGTGAGCTACTTGTCAACTGGTTAGCCAGCTCGCTAGCAAATTAAATCATCTAGTTAAGTCACAAGGCTAGCCAGTTGGCTAGCTAGGTAGAGAGCTGGTTAAGTCAGCTGGCTACCCAGTTGACTGACTAGTTAAGTCAGTAATTTGAATCAGTTGAATTACAATCTGGCTAGTTGGTTAGTTAAATCAACTGGCTAACCTGCTGGCTAGCTAGGTAGCTATCTAGTTAAGTCAGCTGTCTAGCCAGCTGGCTTGTTTGTAAACTCAGCTAGTTAAGTCAGCTGGCTAACCTGCTGGCTAGCTAGTTAAGTCAACTAGTTAATTCAGCTGGCTACCCAGCTGGCTAG
>NW_007154837.1:0-427 GCF_000164805.1 Carlito syrichta | reverse complement strand
GCTCGTGTGTGACCTGGCTAGTTAGCTGACTTTAGCAGACTGGTGAGTGAGCCGACTGGTCAGAGGGCTGAACTAGTGGCCAAACAGTGAGCCAACAGGTGAGCCAACTTAACTAGTCGACCAGCAAGTGATGCAAAATGCAAGCTGCCTTAACTAGTCAGATGGCAGGAGGACCAACTGGTGAGCTGAATTAACTCGTCGGCTGGAGAGCAAGCAGACTAGCTAGCTAACCTGTTGTCCTGTGAGAGAGCCAACAAGTTAGTTGACCTGTTGGCTGGCGAGTGAGCAGACTAGTTTGCTGACTGGTTGGCAGGCAAGGGAGCCGACTTAAATAGCTAGCTACATAGATAGCCAGCTGGGAAACCAACTGAATTAACTAGTTGACTTAACCTGCTAGCCAACTGGCTAACCAGCTGACTCAACTAGC
>NW_007154836.1:0-613 GCF_000164805.1 Carlito syrichta | reverse complement strand
TAGCTAGTTAAGTCAGTCAGTTTAGTCAGCTGGCTAGCCAGCTATCTAGCAGATTACCTAGTTAGTTAAACTAGCTGGTTACCTAGATGGCTAGATAGTTAAGTCACGTAGCCAATTCAGCTTGCTGGCTGCAGTTTAGCTAGGTAGTTAGGTAGTTAAAACTGTTGTCAAGCCAGAGGACTATGTAGCTAGGTAGCTAGTTAAGTGTGCTGGCAAGCCATCAGGCTATTTAGTTATGTCAGCTAGTTACGTTAGCTGGCTATCAAGCTATCTAGCTGGGGATGTAGCTAGTTAAGTCTGCTAGTTAGCTAACTGGTTACTTAGTTAAGTCAGGCTAGTTAAGTCAGCTGGCTAGACTGCTGGTTATCTAGGTAGCTAGGCAGTTAAATCACCTGGCTAGCCAGCTGGCACGCTAGTAAAGTCAGCTAATTTACTCATCTGGCTAACCAGCTGTTTAGCTTGTTAAGTCAGCTGGTGAAGTCAGTTGTCTAGCCAGTTGGCTAGCTAGCTATAAATCTGATTATTTCAGATGGGTAGCCAGTTGGCTCACTAGTTATTTCAGCTAGTTAAGTCAGTTGGCTAGCTAGGTAGCTAGGACATTAAATCAGCTGGC
>NW_007154835.1:0-770 GCF_000164805.1 Carlito syrichta | reverse complement strand
AGGTAGCTAGGCAGTAGGACATCTTGGTAGCCAGCTGGCAAGCTAGTTAAATCACCTAGATAAGTAAGCTGGCTAGGCAGCTGGCTAGTTAGTTAGCTAGATAATTATGTCAGCTGTCTAGACTGTTGGCTATCTAGTTAAGTCACCTAGTTAAGTCAACTTGCTGTCCAGCTGGCTAGCTAGGTAGCTTGCTGCTTAAGTCATCTGGATAGACAACTGGCAAGCTAGTTAAGTCACTTAGTTAAGTCAGCTGGCTAGCCAGCTGGCTAGCTATATAGCAAGCTAATTAATTCAGCTGATTAGCAAGCAGGCCAGCTAATTCAGTCAGCTAGTTAAGTAAGCTGGCTAGCCAGCTGGTTAACTATGTAGCTAGCTAGTTAAGTCAGTTGGCTAGCAAGCTGGATAGCTAGTTAAGTCTGCTGGCTAGTGAGTTATCTAGCTAGGTAGAGAGCTAGTTAATTCAGCCGGCCAGTCAGCTGGCTAGCTAGTTAAGTCAGCTAGTCAAATCAGCTAGCTAGCTATGTAGCTAGAGAGTTAAGTCCACTAGTAAAATCAGCTGGCTAGCTAGGTAAGTCGGTTAGTTATGGCAGCAGACTATCCAGGTAGCAGGATAGCTAGTTAATAAGGCGAGCTGGCTAGCAAGCTCAATAGCTAGTTAAGCAACCAAGTTAAGTCCGATCACTGTCAGGCAGGTTTGGTAGGCAGTTATGTAGTTAAGTCAGCTGACAAGCCAGCAGGCTATGTAGATTGTTAGCTACTTAATCATCTGG
>NW_007154834.1:0-318 GCF_000164805.1 Carlito syrichta | reverse complement strand
CAACCAGGTAGCTATCTAGTTAAGCCAGATGGCTAGCAGTGTAGCCAAACATTTGGCTAGTTTGTTAAGTCAGCTGGCTAGCCAGCTATACAGCCAACTTGCTAATCAGCTACTTAAGTCAGCTAGCTATCCAACTAGCTTGTTAAGTCAGCTAGCAAGTCAACTAACTATTCAGCTAGCTAGTTAAGTCAGCTAGTTATTCAGCTTTCGAGTAAGCTAGCTAGCTGGTCAACAAGATAGTTAAGTTAACTATACAGTTAACTAGCCTGTTAGCTAGCTAGTTAAGTCAGCTAGCCTGGCAGCTCGATAGCTTGTTTG
>NW_007154833.1:0-915 GCF_000164805.1 Carlito syrichta | reverse complement strand
GCTAGCTATCCACTAGCTTGTTAAGTCAGCTAGCAAGTCAACTAACTATTCAGCTAGCTAGTTAAGTCAGCTAGTTATTCAGCTTTCGAGTAAGCTAGCTAGCTGGTCAACAAGATAGTTAAGTTAACTATACAGTTAACTAGCCTGTTAGCTAGCTAGTTAAGTCAGCTAGCCTGGCAGCTCGATAGCTTGTTTGGTATCCAGTTCTGTCAGCTACATAGCCAGCTAGCTAGTCAGCTAGCTAGTTAAGTCAGCTAGCAAATCAGTTAGTTTTTAGCTAACTAGTCGGCTGGAAACTCAGCTAGCTTGTCATCTAATAGTGGGATCACTCGCTTTCCATTTGGTCAGCTAACTAGTCAGCTCCCTTGCATGCCAACCGGTCAGGAAACTAGTTGGCTCACTCAGCAGCCAATAGGTCAAATATCTTTTCGGCTCTCTCACAGGCCAACAGGATAGCTAGCTAGTCTGCTAGCTCTCCAGTCGACTAGTTAAGTCAGCTCACCTGTCGACTCTCATTCCAGTGGACTAGTTAAGGCAGCTCGTCTATCACCTCACTCATTGATCAACTAGTTAAGTCGGCTCACTGGTCGGCTCACTGGCCAGCCAACTAGTTAAGTCCTCTGACCTATCGGCTTACTCACCAGTTGACTAAAGTCAGCTGACCAGTCAGTTCACTCGCCAGTCAAATAGTTAAGTCAGCTGACCAGCCGGCTCACTCACTGACTGATGAGTTAAGTCAGCTCACCTGTCAGATCACTCGCCAGAAAATTAGTTAAATCAGCTCACCTGTTGGTTCACTCATCGGCCGACTAGTTAAGTCAGCTAACCGGTCGGCTGCCTAGCTGGCCAATGTGCTAAGTCAGCTAACCAATTAGTAAAATATTGACCAATTTGGCAGCCGAGAAGTTAGCTCAG
>NW_007154832.1:0-3658 GCF_000164805.1 Carlito syrichta | reverse complement strand
CGGTGCTGTGCAGGCATCCCGCTCCCAGCAGCTTCCCCCACGTTTGTGTCAGTCACCGGGGAGAACAGAGCTACACGCTGGAAAAGGAGCCACACTCTGGACCCAGCCCTGGGTCTGTACCCCTGGCTATCCTGACTGTGCATGGAGAGCCACAAAGCAGAGGAATGAAGGGCATGCTAGAGTTCCTAGCAGGAAAGCCAGGGCCAGGAGCCCCGGCACTGTCTCCAGCGGTTATTGCCCACTCAGGGATGGCTGCTCTCCCACGCAGCACATCACTGCTCTTAGGGAGACAGTGATGTTTTCCAGCTGAGAGCTGGGGTCGGTGTTCACCTCGTGCACTGTGCTGTTAGTTATTTCCCTGCTGAACCCCTCAGTCTCCTCCGTCCAGTGTAGTGTCCTCATAAAAATGCAGGTGTGCCCGGGTCTATGATACATGCCCTTTGTGAGGCCACACCACATCTGGGCATACTTTGGATGCAAGGAACATTTGTGAGCCTCTCCATTTGTAGTCTTCCCTCTCCTCCGACCAGGTGGATACCACTGAGCATGTGTAATTTATCAGCCCAAGAGATGGGATTCGGGAGCCCATCTCTTAAACCTGCCGCGTGAACATGGTCCGCCTCTCACACTCCACAACCAGCCTTGAAACATCTGGACATCGAGAAGTGCCAGGAAAAATCGAATGATTGCCTGATGTGGGTTCTTCACGCCATCCCTCGTTTAGAAAGGGTCGTGTGTGTGGGAAAGTAGGGGGAGTGTTCTAGGCCATGCCCGTAGTCGGGAGCATCTGTGGCCGGAAGGGGCTGCTGTGTTGCCAGAACCCTATTTCAGAGTCGCATCCTGACTTTCTGCTTCCCCAGGCCTCATGCGGCAGGCTTAGTACTTGTTTCTTTCTTTGTGAAAAACCCTTTGGAGAGCCCCACACTGGGCAGCGCTGCCCACATGGCCCGGATTTGTTAATGAAAAGCCAGGTGTGGCCTGCAGGAAGGGAGGGCGGCCCCTGCCAGGGGGGAGGCCACACTCACACGTTGGCCTTGGTTGCAGGATCGCCTGTACTTCATAATGGAATACGTCAATGGCGGGGACCTCATGTACCACATCCAGCAGGTGGGGAAGTTTAAGGAACACAAGCAGTGTGAGTATTCTCCCTTAAGTCTGTTGACCCGGGCAGCCCCTGCTCCTGACTGGAATCTTTTTGCCAGGGGAGCGTGCAAGTGGGGCTCTGTCCAGCTCAGGGTTGAGTGCGGCCACCTCCCGGCAGATGCACTGTGGAATCCATTCAGATGTGTCCTAAGTGGCGGAGGTGCTGGCGTATCCCCTCATACTCAGTTCCACCCTCATCGATGGAGTCACTCACTTACCTGTTGGGCCGATGGCTACTGGACACTCGCCAAGCACCAGACACTGGGAGTGTGAAGGGACGGAGGCACTCCCTGCCCTTGGGGAGTACACGCTCTAACCCAGAGTCAGAAGCGTCACCCCCAAATTGTCACACGTAGCCCTAACTTTAAAGGCACTCGCAGGATGCCATGCAATCTCCCAAAAATTGGGAGTGAGGGAAGAGGGTCCTCAGGGAATGCCCAGCCCAGAGGTGGGAAGAGTCTGCCAAGATGTGAAAGGATGCTGAGGTGAACCCAGGGAGGGCTCTGCAGCTCCGCCTGTCTAGGACGCAGTGCGAGATGACGGGGAAGGCAGGGTCCGGCAGGGTTCTGGGTGAGGAAGAGCCTGCCTGGCCAGGAAGGAGCAGGGAGGGCATCGGTCAGCCTTTATCAGGTTAGCTTTTTGCAGAGCTCTTTGGCTGTCAGAAGGGAGCATGGGTGGGAATGCAGGGACGTCACGAGGGGTCTGAGACTTCCTAGGTGAGGAGGAGGCACTGTCGTGAGGGCTTAGCCCAGCACCAGAGAGGGAGAGGTGTCTTTGAAAAATGTACTGGAGGAAGCAAAGGAGAGACTGGTGAGGGGATGAGAAGGGAGAGGCTTCTTCAAGTAAGACTGTTTGGGATCTGGGTGGGGGCAGCTGCACAGGAGGAGGTGTCTGGGGGCAGAGTTGCGAGCTCCTTTTAGATGCTTTTCCTGGATGCCTCCACCTCGTCCCCTGGATGCAGGGATTCAGGAGTGGGCCGCCCAGGAGAGAGACGTGGGTACCAGGTGAAGGTGGAGAGTAGGCTATGGGGGTGGGGGCTCCCATGCCTGCAGCATCTTCTCCCTTCTCAGGGCCAGGAGGTCTCAGGGACTCAGGGAAAGCAAGCCCGAACAAATGGCTGTTCCTTGATGAGGGTGCACAGCAGGCATGCCCCCCGACGATCAAGTCCGTGGTTCCTTATAGGACTCTGGCTGTGTCCAGTCTGAAAGATGAGTCGGAAGAACTGGGAAGCTGACTGAGGGCAGCGTGGGATTTATTGAGTCGCAGGCTGAAAAAATGTGAAGGGGATGTTTTTGCCATTATTTTCACTTTTTAGTTTTTTGGAAATGGCTGCCCTTGTTACCTCTCTTGTGTTGTGGTTGTAAAGCATTAAAATACTTGGATGATGAAATTAAGCTTTACCACACAAGAGTTGTAAAGAGCAAAAAGCAAAATAGCCGCCCTATATAATAAAGTGACGCAAAGACGTCAGTCTAATTCCCTTTCATTATACTTATGTTGCAGAAAAGTTCCCCCCCCGAAGAAATACAGAAAATCATGGAAAATAATGTAGAGATCACCTGTAACCCCATCCCTTCTCCCCTTCATCCTGTCTTCTCCTGCTAGCCTTCAGGGCTGGCCCCCAGAAACCTCCGGGTCCTGCTCACTAGGGTTTTTTTTTTTTCTCTGCTCATGTAGACTGTACGGTTTATTTTTAAAAGCCTCCTGGGTGTGATATTTGCACAGGCATAGTCTTATGGCTCTCAGACTTCAGACTACTTAACACTATGCACATCTTAAGATATCATATCTTCCTCCTTTGATCTGAGTTCCAGATTTTAACCTGTTAACTTTTGAAGTAGTAACTGCTTTTATTATAAACTATGTTAAAAGGTAAACTCAGATCTGTATCATGGTGTGAGTCTCATTTACCACAGCACTTGGTAAGGGATGAGTAAACCAGTGAGAGTTTATCACCCACTATGCTTTGCCTTCCAGGGAGAAACTGTGTTCTCAAACACCAGTGTGCTCTGTTCGCGAATAGGAACTTGGGGATTTTCTCTCCCATCTCCTGACATAGCATAGTCTAACAGGTATCCATTCCCTGAATGGTTATACTGGCAGTTACTTTGTAGGTAGTAAGTTGCCTGTCTGTCTTCCCAGATGAGAAGAATCGTTCCGTTTCGCTTTACTCGCTATATCACCTCGGGTGAGCTGGTGTGAGGAAGTGGGGAGGGAGGGGCCGAGGGCTGGAAGACCACGCATGTGCAGGGTGAGACCAGTCGCTGAAAGCCTCTGGGGTTGCATTCTCTTATCTCTTTGATGCCTGACCTTGAGGAGAGGTAGTGTCCAGGAGGCCGAAGAAGCATGAGTAACCTGACGCTGGTTTTCTTTTGTAGATTCTATGCGGCAGAGATCTCCATTGGACTGTTCTTTCTCCATAAAAGGGGAATCATCTATAGGTGTGTATTGAAGCTCTTTCGGCAGCAGGGTGGTTGGGAGGTGTGCTGGACCTCTGTGGGCTTGTTATTCTGTG